>NC_057392.1:84201836-84501836 GCF_019320065.1 Cervus canadensis
GATGGTAACGATAACCCTATATGCAAAACAGAAAAAGAGACACAGAAATACAGAACAGACTTTTGAACTCTGTGGGAGAAGGTGAGGGTGGGATGTTTCAAAAGAACAGCATGTATACTATCTATGGTGAAACAGATCACCAGCCCAGGTGGGATGCATGAGACAAGTGCTCCGGCCTGGTGCACTGGGAAGACCCAGAGGAATCGGGTGGAGAGGGAGGTGGGAGGGGGGATCGGGATGGGGAACACATGTAACTCCATGGCTGATTCATGTCAATGTATGACAAAACCCACTGCAATGTTGTGAAGTAATTAGCCTCCAACTAATAAAAATAATAAATAAATAAATAAATAAAATATACAGTTTAAAATATTAAACAGCAAGTACTCTAAAGATTTCTTTGGCAAAAATGTAATGTTTCAACAAATAAGACATAAATATATAAAGATTTCCAATCTTAGAGGTTTTAAATGGTCATTTGCAACACAGTAGAACTTGCCAAGGAAACCTTAGAGATTACATAGATAAATGTATTATTTATTTTACAGAAAAGGAAGCCAGGTCCAGAGAGGTTAAATGCCTGCCTAGTTAAGGACAGAGCCAGGATATGACCCCAGGTCTCTGACTAATAGTCCAGAACTTTCTGCATGACACCAAGATACATTTCATGTCTTTGTCTGTTTGTTTATTTGTTGAAAGACCAGCACTCTTTCACCAACTGCATTGGTACCATCACCTGCTTCCTACCTCTTTCTGGGACTGGTTGAATTGCTCCATCAGTTGTGTTTGTGCCAGCATTACTCTTTCCAGTTCATCTGACTTCTTTTTCATTTCTTTCCTCAGGTCCTCTGAAACTGAACCATTACCGTCAATTTCCTTCTTCAAACGTGATTCAAATTCTACAACCAAATTTTTAAGGTTTTCAATTTCTTTCTCCTTTAACGCAGATTCTTCAGTATATTGAACATGAGATTCATGGAGTTTTTCTTCAAGAGCAGCGAGTTTCAGTCTTAGATCTTTAGTAGCACCTTCGATTAAGTCAGATATCTGTAAGATAAGCCTTGCATTAGTTTGTAGGTAATAGTCTCTAGGTAGCCACAGAATTCTCTTGGTTTTAAGAGGTTTATTCTAAATAATTGGTGTTTTCATCTGATCTGATGAAAACAAATCTTATGACATATATAGGCCTTCACGATTTTAAAAGTTAAGACTAAGATTTTATTTTTATCACCCAAAATGGAATTGCATTAATCACTTGAACATACTTTGAATTACCTAAATCTTTGTAACTGAACTGAACTGCCAAGGACAACTCAAGTCTTGATCAAGTGCCTGTCTGGACTCATTTTAGGGTGACTTTGGGACCTAGAAATACCTGATGTTTGGGGATGCATGTAGGAGAGCATCATAGCTACAGTCAGTCAGTCAGTTCAGTCGCTCAGTTGTGTCTGACTCTTTGCGACCCCATGAACCGCAGCATGCCAGGCCTCCCTGTCCATCACCAAATCCTGGAGTCCACCCAAACCCATGTCTACTGTGTTGGTGATGCCATCCAACCATCTCATCCTCTGTCATCCCCTTCTCCTCCCACCTTCAATCTTTCCCAGCATCAGGGTCTTTTCAAATGAGTTAGTTCTTCACATAAGATGGCCAAAGTATTGAAGCTTCAGCTCCAAAATCAATCCTTCCAATGAATATTCAGGACTGATTTCCTTTAGGATAGACTGATTGGATCTTCTTGCAGTCCAAGGGGCTCTCAAGAGTTTTCTCCAACACCACAGTTCAAAAGCATCAATTCTTCGGGGCTACAGTCTACTCAAATCATACTAGTAAGGTTTCCTTTGATGTATTTTTTTTTCATCCTTGTATGTGATGATTGAAGGTACCCTAGATACCACACCTTCTATAGTATCCCTGCCCAATAGAACTTTCTTCAGTGACAGAATACATGAGCAAATTTGGAAAACTCAGCAGTGGCCATAGGACTGGAAAATGTCAGTTTTCATTCCAGTCTCAAAGAAGGGCAATGCCAAAGAATGTTCAAACCACCATACAATTGCACCCTCGTTTCACATGCTAGTAAGGTTATGCTCAAAATCCTTCAAGGTAGCTGTCAGCAGTATGTGAACTGAGAACTTCCAGATGTACAAGCTGGAGTTAGAAAAGGCAGAGGAAGTAGAGATCAAATTGCCAACATTTGTTGGATCATAGAAAAAGAAAGGAAACCCCAGAAAAGTATCTACTTCTGCTTCATTGACTATGCTAAAGCCTTTGACTATGTGGATCACAACAAACTGTGGAAAATTCTTAAAAGAGATGGGAATACCAGACCACCTTACCTGCCTCCTGAGAAACCTGTATGTGGGGTCAATAAACAACATATAGAACCAGATATGGAACAATGGACTGGTTCAAAATAGGGAAAGGAGTACCTCAAGGTTGTATATTGTCACCCTGCTTATTTAACTTATATACAGAGTGCATCATGTGAAAGGTGGCCAGATGAAATACAAGCTGGAATCAAGACTGCTGGAGAAATATCAACAACCCCAGATATGCAGATGATATCACTCCAGTGGCAGAAAGTGAAGAGGAACTGAAGTGTTTCTTGATGAAGGTGAAAGAGGAGAGGGAAAAGCTGGCTTGAAACTCAATATTAAAAAAACTAAGATCATGGCATCTGGTCCCATCACTTCACAGTAATAGCTGGGGTAAAAATGGAAACAATGACAGATTTTATTTTCTTGGGCTCCGAAAATCACTGCAGATGGTGACTGCAGCCATGAAATTAAAAGATGCTTGCTCCTTGGAAGAAAACCTATGACAAACCTAGGCAGCATATTAAAAAGCAGAGACATCACTTTGCTGACAAAGGTCCATGTAGTCAAAGCTACGGTTTTTCCAGTGGTCATGTACAGATGTGAGAGCTGTACCATAAAGAAGGCTGAGCACTGAAGAACCTATGCTTTCAAACTGTGGTGTTAGAGAAGACTCTTGAGGGCCCCTTGGACAGCAAGGAGATGAAACCAGTCAATCCTAAAGGAAATCAACCCTGAATATTCATTGGTGGACTGATGTTGAAGCTGAAGCTCCAATACTCTGGCTACTTGATGAGAAGAGCTGACTCATCGGAAAAGACCCGGGTGCTGGGAAAGACTGAAGGCAAAAGGAGAAGGGGACAGCAGAGAATGAGATGATTAGATAGAGTCACAGACTCAGTGGACATGAATTTGAATAGACTCCAGGAAACAGTGAAGGACTGGGAAGCCTGGTGTGCTGCAGTCCATGGGGTTGCAAGAGTCAGACACAACTTAGTGACTGAACAACAAGAAGAAATACTCTGCACCGTCTTATGTGCTAGCTACTACCCGTATGTGACTGTTGATAGTGGTGTGCTGGTAAATACTTCCCTGATAGCTCAGCTGGTAAAGAATCAGCCTGCAATGCAGGAGACCCTGGTTTGATTCCTGGGTCAGTAAGATCCGCTGATAGGGATAGGCTACCCACTGCAGTACTCCTGGGCGTCCCTTGTGGCTCAGCTGGTAAAGAATCCACCTGCAATGCGGGAGACCTGGGTTCGATCCCTGGGTTGAGAAGATCCCCCGGAGAAGGGAAAGGCTACCCACTTCAGTATTCTGGCCTGGAGAATTCCATGGACTATAAAGTCCATGGGGGTCGCAATGAGTCAGACACAACTGCACTGGTAAATATTTAACAATGGATTCACACACACACACACACACACACACACACACACACACACAGAAGTCAAATTTGTATTCAATTTCCATGGTATAAACACTCTCACCATGACCAATTCCAAGCTATGAAGCTGAAATCACTGATCACTGAACTGAAAAGAAATGTTAATAGTAGGCTCTCACTTGCTAGTATGGGCTGTTGCACCCTTGAAATGTGGCAAACATGAGTGAGGAACTCAATTTTCAATTTTATTTAATTTTAATTAATTGAAACTTAAGTAGAAACATAAGTTACTATATTAGACAATGCAGTTCTAGAGGATACCAGAATACTTTGAAAATACACTGCTTCTGAAGGTGGTACCTCCAGACAAAGAGAGGAAAGAACAACTTGAGAAACTTCTCAGTGTCACAGCATGTTTAGAAGGGAAAAGACTGCTTATTTTTCTCCTTAAAAAAAGCAAAACAAATAACACAAAACAGACCAGGAAGAGCAAAGCTGCTTCTGACAAAACATATCATTATTTATGCTACGGATATTGTCATATTATAAATATTAGTACAACAAGAAATCAGGCCATGAAGAATCTGGAAAGCATTTACAGACTAAAGTTCCAAGGATTTTGTGAACCATTACTTAAGAGTTATGTACCCAAAATTTGTTTCAAATGTTAAATTTACATTAACAATAACTTTTACAAGAAACCTATTCACCACAGTTTTTATAAATTAATATTACATTTTCTTCAGTTAACCCGGGGAAGAAGAGGGTCACTTCTGGGTCTGAGCAGTAGTTTCCTTCATCCAGAGGAGAGCTGCCACTGAACAGAGCAGGTTATCTTGGGAAGCAGAGGCTCACAGAGCCATAAACATGCTTTGATTTTATAATAAGGGAGTCAACAGTAAAAGAAAAAAAAATCAAGAGAATTCACTCACAAAATCTGGACTTAGGACTTCTCCTGAAAGACTGTAGCCCTGGCAAGTTGGGGCCTGCCTTTCAGCATTCCCCTGCTGATGGTCCTGGGCCACCTGGGAGAGTAACAGCAGTCACGGGGTGCGGGGAAAAGGGGAGTGGGGGCAGGAGCCGGGAAGTAAGGGCATGTCTAGGACAGGACTGTCCAGAAGAGGAGGAGGGGGCCTTAGGTGAGCCGAGGCTACAAGCTCCCAGGGCATGCTCCACTGTCCCATTGTCCCAAACAGGACTGCACTTATAAACACAAATTCAGAGATTAAATTATTATTAAGAATTTCAAGACAGCATTTGCATGGCATTAAACCTGCAAGGTTTGTATGGGGACCTGTGACACCACATTCACGTGGCTGGCCCTGCCTATTCATAGTGAGCTACTGAAAAAACTGTACCATATCCCCTGTACAACGAAGTGGAGGCCATAAGTCTCATTCAATGCTAATTTACATAAGCTCTTAATGAGTTTATTCAAAATATAACTTTACCACTAGGCCTTGGTTAATATACTCACACAAAAGACACACACTCTACTTTCAGGTCTTATGAAAACAAGGGAACCTTGTCAAAACCTTGCATTTTGTTTAGTGTACATTGTTTAAGAAATTATGGAAGTCTGATATTTAAAAAATATTTCCCCTTCATTCAAAACTAGAATTGAAAATATTTGCAACTAAAGGGGATAGACTTTAGTTGTTGGTAAAATTTTAATTATGTAAAACACATCATTATCTTTTGCTGGACATTTGAGGTATTAGAATATCTAACCATGTTAATTATTAGTTACATAATTTATGCTGTTTTAAAAATACATTTATTTAGTAGGAAAAATTCCATACCTAGCTGGATTATATTCTTATATAATTTATTTCAGTCATTCATTATGGAGAATAGCCAAATCACTCTATCTAAAAATAAGCTATGATGACCACCAGGAAATCCATAGGAGTTAGAAATACAGTGTTGTCCTTAGGAGGAAATAACCAACATCTATAGTTTCAAATCCATTAAATGATGATGAAAACCATAATGACAGACCTTCATTTGTAGTTCTTCTTGTTCTTTCTTGTACTTTTGGATTATTTCTTGGTGTTTTTCCTTTTCAATATCAAGTTCCAGTTTAGCTTCTTCCTTAAAGAGAAGAGCTTGCTCCTGAAATTCAACCAAATGTTGGGCTCTTTCCTTGGCGAGTTCAGCTTCAATCTAGAAAACAGCATTTAACACACATATTATCATAAGTAAATTTAACGCCCTATTATCATAAGTAAATTAAGCTTATTTTCACTCATTTTTTCTCCCAGTTTTGTTGATATAATTGATATACAGTACTATATAAGTTTAAGATGTACACTATAAAGATTTCACTTACATATATCCTGAAGTTATTATCACAAAAGTTTACAGAACATCCATTATCTCATATAGAGATAAAATTAAAGAAATAGAACTTTTCCTTGTGATGAGAACTCTTAGGGTCTAATCATTTAAAAATTCTAATTCTAACATGAATTTTTAAATTCTAATGTTAAAAAAAATCTGACTCAGAACTTGGACCAGAGAAGTTGACCTTGGGTCAAATATCTCCAGATCTTCTAAGACTTTTAAGACCTGTAAAATGAGTAGAGAAGTTAGGACAATATATTATAAGTTTTCAGAAATACTAAAAGCTTAGTCTTCTGTACATTTATAGTGTGAACTCTGTCCTTTGCCAGCAACCCTATAAGGAAAAAAAAAAGAAGAAAAGATTTTGAGGCTCTCACACCAAGTTCTGTTGAAAACTCAAGAGTGGATACAAGGTATACATGCTGATTTTTAAAAAACGGGCCTTTCTTGAAGAGACCACAGACAGTTTTGGAGTCATAGATTATCATTTTAATGAGATTGAGGCCAGAAGGGTGACTGAAAGAAAACATAGTCAGTGATGCCTGTATCCAGATTTTGACTCAGAACCACAGTGCTGGAAGGGACCTTAAAAATCCCCTAGTTCATTTTCTCAAGCTTCCATGAATTGTGGAAGGATAAACAAAGGCTTTGGACTCCGAGTTTAAATCCTGGCTCTAAATCCTGGCTCTGCCACTCTAGCTGTGTGATCCTAAATTGTGACTGTAACCTCTCCTGGTGGGGTTATAACTGATTCCCTTGGGGGTTGTTATGAGGATTATATGAGACGAAACATCTGTGTAAAGCTCTTGCAGGAGCAGGAATTCAATAGTCAGTAGAGATTACTTCTACACCCTGACTTCAATCTCTACCATGGAATCTGCACCAAATGATTATCTGCTCTATGCCTTGACACCACCAGAAACCATAACTCACTCCTTCCCCAGCGGGCACTTCCATTTTCAGACAGCGCTAAGCATTAGGAAGCTTTTCCTTTAGTTGAGCCAACATCTCTCTCCCTGTGGTTTTTAGTCATTGGTTTTGGCTCTGCCTACTCGAGTAAGAGAGAACAAATCCATGAGTACTGGAGTCATTCACGCCTGGGAGTTTATCTAGCGGATTAGAGAAGTGATCCCAGTGACAGGTTGGCTCTAGATTTACATTGTGCCATTATAAATTATTTAGATTATAAATTCTAAGACCAAGTAAATGCAGATAACTTGGGAGAAAAACTGTCAAACCTGACTTACTGTGACTGTGATTCTCAAGCCAGTAAGAGAAGGAGAGAGGTCAACTTGAATTTCTCAAGGGAACACTAAAGCTGGGAAACAGAAAGTTTGCTAAGGAACTTCGCAGGAAGCCCTTTAAATGACATAAAATGTAGATAGAAGACCAGCCTCAGTATGGGGTCAGTGGGGCTTATTGCCCTGGTCATTTGCCTCAAGGCAAAGCACTTATGCTTACACTCACTGCACGGGAGTTGTTTTGGCTCTTTCCTAGATTGTTTGGAGGAAAGAATACCGATAATCATTTAGGCACGTGACAGAATTGTTCAGATAGGTTGCTATCAGGTTGTGAAAAGCAAGGAAAGCCTCAGGGCACTTAGAGAAAAAAGCAGCTGTTCTTCTGAATTTCACCCACTTTTGTTCTTGCCTTCTGGTAGCCACAGAGATACATCATAGGCGCTCAGATAAACTTACCGGAGATCTTGACACAATCCCCTCCCACCTGTTCCTTCCTCAGTGCTCCCTATCTCAGGATGTGCACCACCACCCATGGAGTTATTCAAGTCAGTAACTGGAGCAACTGCCTTTCACACTTCTCTCTCCTTTACCCTCCACACCTAATGCACCATCAAGCCCTGCTCAGTTTGCCTCCAAAAGAGACACTGAATCTATTGCTTTCTCGGCACCTCTTACTATCACCACCCTGGTTGTGGTCACCACCACCTCATGACTGGCCTCCTTGCTTCTGCTCTTGCCTCTCTCCAGCCCCTGATACACAGCAGAGTGTTCTTCACAAACTACACACTGAATTCTTTTATTCCCTCCTGATGGCTTTCCACTGCATTATAAAATCCAAACTCCCATACATTATCTTCTACTAGACCACCACCAGCCCCTATGACACCTTTGCAAGAACCAACCAAGCACATCTTCCTTAGATAAATACAGCCTTGGGCAGGGCCCAGGCCTGGTTTCGGCTCCCTTCTCTCCCCTGGCCTGTGCTGTTATTCCCGGCACAAGCAGGATGCCACGTACGGCAAGCCTGGACGTCTCCAACCTGACTTTCAAACTGTATTTCCCACTTGATTACTGTGCTCTAGCCATGCTGGAATAGATAAGAACACATGCAAGGAGGAAATCAAATACAAAACATTCAGAAAACTTTGAGTTAATAGTCCACAAGATACCTTGACACTATTTTAAGAGAGTAAATAAACATTTTTTGAGAAGCTAAAAAAAAAATTTGTGCTGAGGTACTAAAATGTCAAGTGTTCAAAAAATTTCGCTTGTGTAGTTAATTGGTAGAGCCAAATAGTTATTTCAGGATAGAAAGACATCTTTCAAAATAAGGATTCAAATTAAGAGAAGAAGAACATGCACAAACGAGGTGGGACAGGACGAATTGTAAATTAGGTGACAGAAGGACTTGAGAAGAACTTTTAAAAACAGAAGTTCTTTAAATTATGAGGAAAAGGTCATTTAGCAAATCAGCAGAGTCCCTTGAAGATGAAACAAAGGATGCATTCAAGGGAGGAAAGGGGTTGGCTGACTGGTTGAGTGAGTAGAATGTTCTCTTCTACCTGATCCGGGACGAAAGGGCTCTTTGCCCCTGAACTGTTCCTTGGAATAAACTAGTATAGGAAAGAGGGGAAAAGGAAGGAACAGACAGAGGGTGGGAAAGAAAAAGCACTACAGATAGAAAGGAGAAGAGTGATGTACTGATTTGATTTTTAATTTGTACAACCTGAGGAACAGAAGCAAAGGGATGAACTTCAGGTGGAACCTCTAAGTGTTTAAGGAAGCTGCAATGGCGAGTCAAAAACCATCTGAATGTGTTGACTCTGTAGCAGAGAGAGATGACACTACCGGTTCCTTCCTGACCTGAGGAGTCTGAACAAAACGATGAGCCCGCCAACAATGACTTATTTAAGCTGGTATATTGTCATTGAGAAGATGAATTCATGCAAAATTGTCATGTTTATATTTTCTACATGTTGGTAACAGCTGTTTATTTACAATATCTTAGATGGCAGGACTTATGTTTATGAAAAATAAATAAATTAGGTGATGGTGCATACATAAAATATGAACTGCTTTATATAATAGTAATTCTGATAATCTGAGGAAATTCCAATTTAAAAAAAAAGCATGAATAAAAATATGAGCTCGAGAGTTAGAGTAAAATCAATAGTTGTCTGTGTACACATTCCAGATTTTAGTTCATCCGTATCTTCCTCTAGCTCAACTGTCTCATTCCTGAAGGCCTTCTGAAAACTTCAAAGCATTGAGTATATTGTTTCTTTAAATCCTTTTTGTATTTGTGTTGAAATGCATAACTAGTGCTTTATAATATTTGTTTCTAATACTAATGTGCAAAATGCTGTCTTTTCACTGTTTTCCAGGTGAGATCTTTCTGGCTGATTCTGATATCACTTTCTGTTTGTAGGGAAAGAGCAAATCAGCCAGGATGGTGGTGGGCAGGCTCTCACCATGTCCTTTCACCCTTGCCCCATGTTTTGTAAATAATTATATAACAGTTGAGCTCACTTAAAGCACTGCGCATGCACGTCACAAGGTACTCACTTGGACACTGGCTACCTTTGGTCTGTAAGCATATATAAGCTCCACCTGAAAAAGCCCTTGCAATTATGTTTTGGCTGCGATATGGCGGTGAGGCTGTGTTATGGCTGTGAGGGCTGGGTCCACCACATGAGGAGAGAAGACAGCCTATCTGCTGCTAGTGCTGCTGTGCCAGTCAGGGGAAAATAACTGTGTCTGCAATTCCTACGACTTCTTGAGTTTTCTTCCAGCTTCCCTGCCTGTGCCTTGCCTAGCATGGGTTCAGTGAACATTGCACACAGTGAGATACAGTGAGACACTGTTCATGGAGGCAGACACCATGTTACAACATAATCACTTATTACTTGATGATCCCTTAAAACCAAGGAAATTTCAGATGTCAAGTAGAAATCAGACCACTTGTTTATATTTGATGGACATTTATCATGAAACAAAATATTAATATACCTCCTGAAATGATTATGAGTGAGTGAAAATTGCTCAGTCATGTTGGACTCTTTGCAACCCCATGGACTGTAGCCCGCCAGGCTCCTCTGTCCATGGAATTTTCCAGGCAAGAATACTGGAGTGTGTTGCCATCCCCTTCTCCAGGGGATCTGGCATTGCAGATTCTTTACTGTCTGAGCCACCGGGAAGCCCAAAAACGATTATACTATTTTCTAAAAGTTAGAAACGAATTGTAATTGAAAACTAGTATTTCAGATTATTTCTAAATTAACCACTGAATAACTATGTTATAAAAGTAGATGACTATTCAAACACTAGACTTTGTAATTAAAAATGCAAATGCTAAGGAATCAGACTAAGTATTGAAGTCCTGTCAAGAACTGAGGAAACTCATACGGGCTAGGTTGTATGGTATAGGGCTCTTTTCTCTACTAACTCATTTAATTCTTGCAACAGTTCTGAAAGAACGTATAGTAATTATTGTCCCCACAGTATAGAGTAAGAAATAGGCTCAGAGAAAGTTAGTACCTTCACCGAGATCTTAGAGCTACGCGAGGTGGGGCAGGCTGTGCGCTCAGATGTCTCTGGTGGACTCCATAGCTCAGTGTGGTGAGTTTTCCCACGCACCTTGTTCCCCCCACCACATCTACGTGGCACAGTGGTTAAGGGAATGGAGTTGGTATTTATTTAGTTTCAAAATATTGGGGGATTTTTTTTCCAGATAACTTTCTGTTAATGAATTTCTAATTTAATTCCATTGTGGTTAGAGAAAATACTTTGTATGGCCTGAATTCCTTGTTGTTGCTGTTGTTGTTCAGTCGTTCAGTCATGTCTGACTCTGTACCCCATGGACTGCAGCATGCCAGGCTTCCCTGTCCTTTACTGTCTCTCGGAGTTTGTTCAAAGTCATGTCCAGTGAATTCTTTTAAATTTGTTAAGACATTTACTCCCAGTATATGATCTAGTTTAATAAATGTCCCATGCACACATGAGGAGAATGCATATTCTGCTGTTAAATGAAGAAATCTATAAGTATCAATTAAGTTGTATTTGTTAATATTTCTTAAGAATAAGCTATTTTACTATTTTCCATAGTATATATCCTTAATGGTTTTTCTGGGTATTTTTCCTATCAATTATTGAGAGAGAGCTATTGACATCTCTGACTCTAAGGATTTGTCTATTTCTCCTTGCAGTTCTATCACTTTTTGCTTAATTTTTAAAGTTCTGTTTCTAGGTGAAAAAACATTTAGGGTTAAATGTCTTCTTGGTGAACCAACCCCTTTATCATTATTAAATGACTTTCTTTAGAATCTTCGGTAATATTCTAAATATTCTAATTTCTTTCTGTGAACTCTATTTTGATTATAATGTAGCAACTCTAGTTTCTTTTTCAATCCATTACTTTTAGCCTCTTTGTTAAAATATTTCTTTATATAAAAATACATTTCTTATAGGCAACATATAGTAGAATCTTGCATTTTTAGCCAACATGACCGTCTCTGTCTTTTAATAGGGATATTTAGGTAAGGGCTTGGCAAACTATCGCCCACAGACTAAACTTCAGCCATGCCCATTCATTTGCATATCATCTGTGGCTGCTTTTAAGCTACAGGGGCAGAGTGGAGTGATTGCAACAGAGACTGTATGGTCTAGAAACCAAAAATATTTACTAATTGGACCTTTATAGGAAAAGCTTGCTGATCTCGGGTTTAGACCATTTATATTTAATTTGATTACTGATATGACTAGTTTTAAATCTGTCTTGCTACGTGCTTTCTACTTGACCCATCTCATTGTTTTCCCCTCTTTTTCTGTCTTTTGCATTATTTTAAAATTCAATGTCTAATCCTTTGCTAGTTTATTAGCTGTAACTCTTTGTTCTTCTATTTTTGTAGTTGGTTTAGAGTTTACAGAATATATTTTTAATTTTATGCAGTCTATCTTCTAGTGAAGTATCACTTTATATATTGTATAAGAACCTAAATATTCTCACTACCAAAACAACAAAGATAACTGTGTGAAGAATGTGTTAACTAATCTTATTGTAATTACTTTGCCATATATATGTGTGTATTTGTGTGTGAGACAGAGATCATCATGTTGTACATCATGAACTTACACAGTGTCACATGTCAGTTATAGCTCTATAAAGCTGGGGGAAAAGGGGGGCTGTGGTGGTTGGCTAGGGGATATAACTGGAATGAAAGGATCCCTTCCTCCTTTCCTTAGATCTTCTGCCATTGTTCCCTCCTCACCAATCCCAATCAAGAGTTAGGGGGTCCAGGAACTATTACTCTCATCCATTCAATTCAGGCTTTGGGGATAGAAAGCAGGGTTTCAAGGGTGCAGAGTGGCCCTAGCAGGGCAAAATGAAAGGAATCTGACTCAACCCATGCGGCAGGTGGAGAAATTCTCAGAGAGAAGGGTAATCCGCCAGGAAGACACCCCAGAAGGGTCCACTGTACTTCCCAGCTCATTGCAGTTTGCTCACCTGTTGCCCTATCTCTTGGCCCATCTCTTATCTGGGAACTTCAGGGGATATTTGTTATTTTCCTTTTTTGTAGTGATTCATTCTTCTCCTACTTTCAGTCAATATTATTGAGTGGGATTCTGTTCTGCAAGAATGATCATGTGACCCAGGCCTGAGTGAACCAATATACCCAGTCTTGCCAGCTGTCATGGTTGGTCCAAGACTGAGCGCATGGTTCAGTTAGAATCTGACAGCCACAGTCAGTTTCTTGTTAAGAATGTAGAAGAGTGATGGGAAGCATTGCTGCTCTCTTATTGCCATCAGGAGAGACAACCCTGAGTCTGAAAAAGAAGCCAATCTGGCAGAAAACCAGCTTGAGAGCCCTGAATCCAGCTGTGCCTGAAGGTGGCGCACCACTGAACCCTGCAGTTAAGACAGCCAATAAATTATATTTTCACTTAAAACAAAGAATCTTACAACAGCATACTTCATCTCTCCCTTCCCAGCTATTGTGGTGGTGTTGTCATACATTTTGCTTCTACATGTTATAGATGTCATATTAGATTATTAATTTTTAAAAATAGTCAATCATAAAGAAATTTAAATGATAAAAATATCATACTTATTCACATTGCTACCATTTCTGGTGTTCTGCATTCTTTTGTATAGATCCCTATTTCCATCTGGTATAATTTTTCTTCTGAATAGAGGACTTTTAACATTTCTTATAGTGTGGGTGTACTGGTGATACATTTTTTTCAGCTTTTTCATTCTGAAAGACCTTTCTTTTACCCTCATGTTTTGAAAAATGTTTTCACTTTGTATAGAATTTCTAAGTTAGCAGCTCCCACTGCCACCTCCTCACCCCTGCCCAACCCTTCTTTCAGTATGTTCAGTCCCACTATCTTCTTGCTTACATTGTTTATGATTTTTAAAAAATCTGCTCTCATCCTTATCTTTGCTCCTCTATATGTCTTTTATTCTCTAGCTGCTTTTAAGATTTTTTAATCAACATTTTTGAGCAACTGGATTATAATGTCTCTTGGTGTGCTTGAGCTTTATTGAGCTCCTTGAATCTGTGGGTTTATAGTTCTCATTAAACTTAAAGTTTTTAACCATTATTGCTTCAAATATTTCTTCTGTCCTCTCTTTCCTGTCCCATGGGGAGTCCGATTATACATATATTAGGCCACTTGAATTTGTTTCACAGCTCACTGATGCTCTCTGTTTGTTTGTTCTGAATCTCTTTTATCTCATTGTATAGCTTCTATTGCTGTGTCTTCAGGTTCACTAAACTTTTCTTCTGGAATGTTTAATTTTCCATTAATCCCATCCAGTGTATTTTTCATTTCAGATATTATAATTTTCATCTCTATAAATTCAGTTTAGATCTTTTTTTATATCTTCTACACCTCTTTTTAACATGGTCAATTTTTCCTCTAAAGAATACAGTTATTATAACTGTTTTAATGTCCTTGTCTGATAATTCTAACATCTGTGCCTTTCTGAGTCAATTTTTATTTGTTGATTTTTCTTCTCACTATGAATTCTATTCTCCTATTCCCATACATGGCAATTTTTTGATTGGATGCATTGTGAATTTTACTTTGTTAAATGCTGGATATTTTGTATTCTCATAAATAATCTTGAATTCTTTTCTGGGAGCAGTTAAGTTTCTTGGAATCGGCCTGATATTTTTTAAGGTCTCCCTTTTAAAATTTGTTAGGCAGACCAGCTCAGCATTTAGTCTAGGGCTAATTATTCCCTACAATTCATGCAAGACCCTTCTGAGAACTTTACCCAGTCCCCTGTGAATTGTTGGCTTTCCAGCCTGGCTGGTGAGAACAGACATTATTATTGACCTCATGTAAGTATTTGGTACTCTTATCTCTAATCCTTTCAGATCCATCTCCCTGGCTCTAGGTAGTTTCCCCATATATATGCATGGGTCACATATACTTAATGGGGATTCTTTGCAGATATCCAACATTCTTTCTCTGGGCAGCTCTCTCCTGAGAACACTCAACTGTGAATTCTAGCTACATTGATCTCCCTGGACTCTTAGCAAGGTCTCCTCAACTCAGAATCTGCCAAACTCCACCTGGATTCCCATTCCACCATAGCCTTAAATCTATTTCAAGGTACTAAGTTAGAGTAATGATAGGGGTTACCTTGCTTGTCTCTTATCTCTAGGAATCACTGTCCTTCTCTGCCTGATGTCCAGAGTCTTGAAACCATTGTTTTCTATCTTTTCTCCAGTGTTTTAGTTGTTTCAGAAAGGAGGGTGAATCTGGTTCCTATTAGTCCACCTAAGTCAAATACAGACATGTTGGACTTTGTGTTTAGCTCTCAGTTTTTGAAGGTGGAGGGGTTGTATCAGTTCTCAATTCCTGGCTATATGAACTTGACAAATTATCTGACTTCTCCGAGTCTTATTTTTTTCTATGTGCAAATGGGAATAATAATGTTAGAGTGATTAAGATTACATTGATGAAAAGCATTCAGCACAAGGCTTGACATATAGTAAACATGTTAATAATGGAGACTATTTTTATTATCTAGATTAAGGGTTTAAATCAGATGATCTTTGCAGGCTATTCTGATCTAAAATTTTATGATTTTATTAATTCAATTTTGGAAATTATTAATACATAGTACAATTTAAAGAATTAAAGTGTACCCTCAATATTCATTTTAGCCATATATTTATTATACATAAAGGAAAATTGATACTTTTTAAAACAACAACTTTATTCCTGTAAAATTTTATTTTATAACTTGTTTCTTATAAATTTGATTAACAGTACACTGAAATACATTAGGAATTACTAGGTCATTTGTCTCTTCTATTTTAAAGAAGAATTTGAGATTTTCTTTGCCTCCCCCTTTAATGCTGAAATTGATTATTTCTTGAAGTAAATTTTTTCTCCCATTCACTTATTGAGGAAGTAAGGTTTTGTTTATTTTAATTATTGGTTTCTACAAGCTCTGTGTATTGTTTAAAATGAGGTCAATAGTATAATTGAAAATGTCCCATAATGTGATGTTTTAGTAATAATCCAAGAAAATATTTGATTGGAATTTGTTTAGGGCACTACAAAGTGATAGGCAGTAAGTGACTATCACTCATTGTAAGCAGTTTGGCTGTAGGAAATTTTTTAATTACAACATTTTAACTGAAAAGTACC
This sequence comes from Cervus canadensis, assembly GCF_019320065.1. Classification (NCBI taxonomy): domain Eukaryota; kingdom Metazoa; phylum Chordata; class Mammalia; order Artiodactyla; family Cervidae; genus Cervus; species Cervus canadensis. The sequence goes on from NC_057392.1 coordinate 84,217,799, forward strand.
AACACTGTATTTGGAACCAATTTAAAATGTTCAGCCTGCACATTAATTTGCTTTCTTGACATCAAAGCAATACTTGAAATAAACAAAAATCCATGACAATTAGTAAATACTCAGTTATTTTAAAATGTGCCATCCTTGTTGCGTAGCAACTATTGATTCTATTATGTGCTTTTTACATACTCTAAAATAATTAAGCACAGGAATAAATTGCTATCTACTTGTTTTTGAATGTTAAAAGCATTTAAGTTATGAAGTTTGTTCTAATATGTGTATTATATATTTGTAAAGGGAACATTTCATTCCTACGCAAAGGCACAGTGACCCAAGAAAGAGATGACAATGTCATATTAGTGATTCTTCTTTCTCATGAGAGGACTTTCAGGGAACTTTTTATTCATAGTCTCGATAACTAACACAGCCAAGGGTAATTATCATTCATTGGCTTTACTGGCCTGGATCCTGATTTACTGCTAAACTAAATGATAAAATTTATTAACAAAAAGTCATGTCCTCTCAAAAAATGAAATATCCATTTATATTATAGAAAATTATATGAGCCAAATACATCTATGATGTAATTAATTTATTAGAAAGATATCCATGATCTTAATAAGAATAAGAACCTTATATAGATTTATTTTCATCAACAAATTAACTTAGATAAAGCAAGAGCACACACTTCTATGGTCAGATGCTAACACTAACTTGGTCTGCGTGCTGTGTTACACTTTAGGCGCAGGGGGCGCTGAGCAGCAGTACTAGAGTGGATCCTAAATGCTGAGACTTCTCCACTGGATTAATATCTGAAGGATGTTGGTGATGTGTGATCATGGAGACGAGGAACTCCTACACAAGCAAAGGCAGGAAAGCTCACTCACTCAGTCGAAGAGGAACTAAGGAGTTTGAGGGAAAGATCTGTGAATCTCTACGAACATTACTTCCATCAGTGAAATTTCTTTCTTTCTTTCTTTTAATGTCTATCTATTTATTTACTTGGCTGTGTGGAGTGTCAGCTGTGGCATGCAAACTCTTAGTTGCAGCATGTGGGATCTAGTTCCCTAACCAGAGGTCGAACCCGGGCCCCTGCATTGGGAGTGTGAAATCCTAGTTACCGGACTACCGGGGAAGTCTCTATCAGTGAAATTTCTGACTCACAAGATGGGACCAAAAAGAAAAGGATGAAATGTTTATAATATGTCTTTATACATATAGTCAGGGCTTTCCAGGTAGCTCAATGGTAAAGAATCTGCCTGCTGATGCAGGAGATACAGGTTCAATCCTTGGGTCGGGAAGATCCCCTGGAGGAGGAAATGACAACCCACTCCAGTACTATTGCCTGGAGAATCCCATGGACAGAGGAGTCTGGCGGGTTACAGTCCATGGGGTTGCAAAGAGTCAGACACGACTCAGTGACTGAGCGTGCACGCATACATATAGTCAAACTACTCTTCAAAGAGTTGTAATTTCTAGTCCCTTAAAGAGTACGAATGAAAGACTGTCTAATGACCTTCATCACATGACAAAACAGAAGCCGTAAAAAAAATCTCTCATTGCTTTAATTTGAATTTTTTGGATTTTTATTAACAGGTAGGCAGATCATCTTTTCACAATTATGAACATGGATTGGTAAGGATATGGGAAGTGAATAAGAATAGATTAGCCAAATGAGGCAAATACTGAGGCTAGTACACTGAGGCTAAAAAATATATTTAAAGAATTAAAGGGGTATGGTTTTTAGAGAATGAGGAGAAGAAAAGCCTATGCCACAAAATAAGGTAAGAATGAGATATATAGTCCATATTCTCAGATTTTCATTGTTGCCCATATGGAACTGCTGTCATAGTGATCATTTCTGTTGTAGCCTGAATGTGTTACAACACATCCCCAAACAACAAGGGAAGGGAGGCTGATTTACAGAGGGCCAGACTGGATGTGACCAACTGTGTGAAGGCTGGAAACCAAAGTGACAAATTTAGAATTGACCTGAGCCAGCAACAACACCTAGAAGATTTCATTTGTGGATGGCAGAGTGGGAGATTCCAGGTGGAGATGTTAGTTTGAAAGTGGCCACTGCTTGTTGCTTAGGGTTACAAGTTACAAGGTCTAGTCACCGAGGAGAAGAATCTAATGATAACCAGTCTGTTGGGACTTCAGTCAAGTTATCTGAATTTCAGTAGCCAGCTCTAGTTCTGATGTATATGTGGGACATAATCAGAAAACTGAGACAGAAGGCTACAGCTAGAATTAGGTTCTGGTAGGGGAAGAGACACAGCTGGTTGCAGAGGTTTCAGCATAGTATGCATGATAAAGCCAAGGGATCAGTCAAAAAATATCAGTAGTTTATAACAGGGAGATGATGTCTAGCCTTAATGACTAGAGCTGTATAAGGCCTGAGAAAGCAGAAGCTAATAATTTTTAAAGTATAATTTGTATTCTTTAAAGTTATGAAAGAAATACATCCTCACTGCTGAAAATTTGAAAATATAGAAAACTCTGAAGACAAAAATCAAAGAAAAAGTTTTTCATACTCTAAAAGCAAACATTTTCTTTGTAAATAGTGAGCTTAATACTTATTTTACTGCCAAAAGTTCATAACTGAATAATTTTAAGTCACTGTTCATTCTCTTTTATTATCTTCTTAAAGGCAGAGAAACTGTAAGAATCAATTAATATTCCCCTGTTTTTAAGGTAATGGTTAAATACAGATTCTGTCATTTTATGGGGAAAAAACAGTAAATAGTTAAAAGTAAAAATTATGCTTTTATAAGAGAACAAAAAGCTATCTTAAACTTACAAGGTTTCAAATTCTAATTTTACCTTTTAATTTCCTACTTGTCTAATATTTTGGAAAAAAACATATATCATAAGCATGTTTGGTCTAGGAAGTTCCAGGAATCAAAGGTGTGCATAGAAGCAAATAAACCTATTTGAAATAGTCTGGCAAATGGACAGAATTTTTAAAAAGCAAATAAGACACATACTGCTGAAAGTCACATTTTCGTTACCTTCTCCCTCCAGTTATCATCATTCAGCAGCTTCTGTCTAAGGGTTTCCTGCAGCTGCTCGATACTTTTCTGATGTGAAATCAGCATCAACTCCCTGAAAACCATAAACACGACAAATGAGTCGAGACACACCCATAACACTCTTCCTAAATTACAATTCCTGGCTCTAGAGATCATTTCACAACTCAATCTGTTTATTCTTCCCCTTAGAAAAAAACATATGATATTTCATACCATTTTAACTGTTAACAGCAATTTAAAAATATTGGCAACAAGGTCAGGGTTTATTTTTGCTTAATAAGTATTATTATTTTTATATGAAACAGCAACAACATATGTAGAGTCACAAATATAATAAAATACTATACATTGTGGTTCCAAAGTTTCTGACTAAATTTTGACACTAGACAATAGATAATATTTTGTTTCTTTAAAAAAGGAAAATATGCTGGGATATGCCACAAAATCAGCACATTTTTGGTTTCTGCTAGATTTATTTTCTTTTCATTTATTTCAAGTGCTAATAGGAACAAACCGAATTAAGTAAAGGGTAATGTCTGAGATGTAGCATAGTATAAAACATCATAGAATATAGGAGAGAAAACACAAAGAACACTTTAATCTTTTAATCCAGGTAATTGGATCTTAAAGCTAAGTTTGTGACCCTCTGAGTGGAAGCAAGTGTGAGAGATTTATGAGAACATTCACAGGGGCACTGAAATTAAGCCTTTAAATATTATACTTTAGTTCAGTCGCTCAGTAATGTCTGACTCTTTGCGACCCCATGGACTGCAGCACACCAGGCTTCCCTGTCCATCACCAGCTCCTGGAGCTTGCTCAAACTCATGTCCATTGAGTCAGTGATGCCATCCAATGGTATCATCCTCTGTCGTCCCCTTCTCCTGCCTTCAATCTTTCCCAGCATCAGGGTCTTTTCTAATGACCCAGTTCTTCATATCAGGTGGCTAAAGTATTGGAGTTTCAGCTTCAACATCAGTCCTTCCAATGAATATTCAGGACTGATTTCCTTTAGGATGGGCTGGTTGGATCTCCTTGCAGTCCAAGGGACTCTCAAGAGTCTTCTCCAACACCACAGTTCAAAAGTATCAATTCTTTGCCACTCAGCTTTCTTTATAGTCCAACTCTCAAATCCATACATAATTACTTGATAAACCATAGCTTTGACTAGACGGACCTTTGTTGGCAAAGTAATGTCCCTGCTTTTTAATATGCTGTCTAGGTTGGTCATAGCTTTTCTTCCAAGGAGAAAGTGTACTTTTAATTTCATGGCTGCAGTCACCATCTGCAGTGATTTTGGAGCCCCGAAAAATAAAGTCTCTCACTGTTTCCATTGTTTCCACATCTATTTGCCATGAAGTGATAGGACCAGATGCCATAATCTTAGTTTTTTGAACGTTGAGTTTTAAGCCGGTTTTTTCACTTTCCTCTTTCACTTTCATCAAGGGGCTCTTTAGTTCTTCTTTGCTTTCTGCCATAAGGGTGGTGTCATCTGCATATCTGAGGTTATTGATATTTCTCCTGGCAATTTTGATTCCAGCTTGTGCTTCATCCAGTCCGGCATTTCGCATGATGTACTCTGCATATAAGTTCAATAAGCAGGGTGACAATATACAGCCTTGACATACTCCTTTCCCGATTTCAAACCAGTCTGTTGTTCCATGTCCAGTTCTATCTGTTGCTTCTTGACCTGCATACACATTTCTCAGGAGGCAAGTCAGGTGGTCTGGTATTCCCATTTAAGAATTTTCCACAGTTTTTTGTGATCCACGCAGTCAAAGGCTTTGGCATAGTCAATAAAGCAAAATTAGATGTTTTTGTGGAACTTGCTTGTTTTTTTGATGACCCAACCTGCCTGTGGCTCAGTTGGTAAAGAATCCGCCTGCAATGCAGGAGACCTGGGTTCAATTCCTGGGTTGGGAAGATCCCCTGGAGAAGGGAAAGGCTACTCAGTCCAGTATTTAATATTATACCATAAGTTGCGGCAAAAGCATGCCTTTTGGTCAAGGATCCCCCACCCCCTTCTATAATCACCATAACCCTTCTTATTTTCTATGTAAGTGATTCTTCTCCATTGCTTATTCCTCTTTCTAATCCCTTTGCTTTTCATCATCATCCTCTTTCTCAGATTTGTGACTTTCAATTATAACTTTCTGTTAAACATCTCCACTCTGATGAACCATCAACACTAAAGATTCCACATGTCAAAAAAGAAATTAATCATCATCTCCAACAATGTTGCCTTTCCTTTGGACTTCTGAAAGCTTCAACAATCAAAATCTTTAGCATGTTAATTTTATATCCTGCACTTACTATATTCATTGATTAGCTCTAGTAATTTTCTGGTAGAGTCTTTAGGTTTTCTATATAGAGGATCATGTCATCTGCAAACAGTGAGAGTTTCACTTCTTCTTTTCCTATCTGGATTCCTTTTACTTCTTTTTCTGCTCTGATTGCTGTGGCCAAAACTTCCAACACTATGTTGAACAGTAGTGGTGAGAGTGGGCACCCTTGTCTTGTTCCTGATTTCAGGGGAAATGCTTTCAATTTTCACCATTGAGGGTGATGCTTGCTGTGGGTTTGTCATATATAGCTTTTATTATGTTGAGGTATGTTCCTTCTATTCCTGCTTTTTGGAGAGTTTTAATCATAAATGAGTGTTGAATTTTGTCAAAGGCTTTCTCGCATCTATTGAGATAATCATATGGTTTTTATCTTTCAATTTGTTAATGTGGTGTATTACATTGATTGATTTGCAGATATTAAAGAATCCTTGCATTCCTGGGATAAGGCCCACTTGGTCGTGGTGTATGATTTTTTAAATATGTTGTTGGATTCTGTTTGCTAGAATTTTGTTAAGGATTTTTGCATCTATGTTCATCAGTGATATTGGCCTGTAGTTTTCTTTTTTTTGTGGCATCTTTGTCAGGTTTTGGAATTAGGGTGATGGTGGCCTCATAGAATGAGTTTGGAAGCTTACCTTCATCTGCAATTTTCTGGAAGAGTTTGAGTAAGATAGGTGTTAGCTCTTCTCTAAATTTTTGGTAGAATTCAGCTGTGAAGCCATCTGTCCTGGGCTTTTGTTTGCTGGAAGATTTTTGATTACAGTTTCGATTTCCTTGCCTTGGATGGTCTTAAGATCTTCTATTTCTTCCTGGTTCCAGTTTTGGAAAGTTATACTTTCAAGAATTTGTCCATTTCATCCAAGTTGTCCATTTTATTCGCATAGAGCTGCTGGTAGTAGTCTCTTATGATCCTTTGTATTTCAGTGTTGTCTGTTGTGATCTCTCCATTTTCATTTCTAATTTTGTTAATTTGGTTCTTCTCTCTTTGTTTCTTAATGAGTCTTGCTAATGGTTTGTCAATTTTGTTTATTTTTTCAAAAAAACCAGCTTTTAGCTTTGTTGATTTTTGCTATGGTCTCTTTAGTTTATTTTGCATTTATTTCTGCCCTAATTTTTAAGATTTGTTTCCTCGCTAACCCTGGGGTTCTTCATTTCTTCCTTCTCTAAATTGCTTTAGCGTGTAGAAGTTAGGTTATTTATTGGCTTTTTTTGTTTCTTGATGAAGCTGTAATGCTATGACCTTCCCCTTAGCACTGCTTTTACAGTGTCCCATAGGTTTTGGGTTGTTGTGTTTTCATTTTCATTCATTTCTATGCATATTTTGATTTCTTTTTTGATTTCTTCTATGATTTGTTGGTTATTCAGAAGCGTGTTATTTAGCTTCCATATGTTTGAAGTTTTAACAATTTTTTCCTGTAATTGAGATCTAATCTTACTGCACTGTGGTCAGAAAAGATGACTGGAATGATTTCAATTTTTTTGAATTTTCCAAGACCAGATTTATGGCCCAGGATGTGATCTATTCTGGAGAATGTTCCGTGGCACTTGAGAAAAAGGTGAAGTTGCTTGTTTTGGGGTGAAATGTCCTATAGATATCAATTAGGTCTAGCTGGTCCATTGTGTCATTCAAGGTTTGTGTCTCCTTGTTAATTTTCTGTTTAGTTGATCTATCCATAGTGTGAGTGGGGTATTAAAGTCTCCCACTATTATTGTGTTATATTAATTTTCCTCTTTCATACTCGTTAGTGTTTCTCCACAGCACTGTTTATAATAAGCCAGGACATGGAAGCAACCTAGATGCCCATCAGCAGACGAAATGGATAAGAAGCTGTGGTACATATACACCATGGAATTTTACTCAGGGCCGCTCAAAATGGAATCATTGAAACCAGTCTATGAGATGGAATGAAACTGGAGCCCCTTATACAGAGTTGAAGTTAAGCCAGAAAGATAAAGAACATACAGCATACAAACACCATTTATATGGAATTTAGAAGATGGTAACGATTAAAACCCTATATGGCAAACAGAAAAAAGAGACACAGGAAATACAGAACAGACTTTTGAACCTCTGTGGAGAAGGTGATGGTGGGATGTTTCAAAAGACAGCATGTAGATTATCTATAGTGAAAAACAGAAATCACCAGCCCAGGTGGGATTGCATGAGACCAAGTGCTCCGGCCTGGAGCACTGGGAAGACCCAGAGGAATCGGGTGGAGAGGGAGGTGGGAGGGGGGATCGGGATGGGGAATAAGTGTAAATCTATGGCTGATTCATATCAATGTATGACAAAACCCACTGAAATGTTGTGAAGTAATTAGCCTCCAACTAATAAAAAAATTTAAAAAAAAAAAAAAAAATCTTTAGCATGAAATCCCTGAGTCATCGCTGACTCTTCCTTCTTCTTGTTCTACTGCATCCATTGAGTGTGAGTGTGTGTGTGTGTGTTAACTGCTCAGTCACACCTGACTCTGCAACCCCATGGACTATAGCCCACCAGGCTACCCTGTCCATGGGATTCTCCAGGCAAGAACACTGGAGTGGGTAGCCATTTCCTTCTCCAGGGACCTTCCTGACCCAGGGACTGAACCCCAGTCTCCTGCACTGCAGGCAGACTCTTTACCACCTGAGCCACCAGGGAAGCCCTTCCATTCAGTAACAAGTTCTATGTATTCTGCTCCTTGGTGCACCTCAGACTATTTCCTCCCTTCCTTTATGACTACCAACAGTTAAGGTTATTGACTTCATTTCCCACCTGAGTATTGTGATAGATTGTCAATCTATTGCTTGATCTCTATTCTTGCCTCAGTCTTAGAATATTATTAAACATTTTTTAATAAAAATAGTGCCTACATTTCTAGGCTAGAAAATTTTGAGGTCACAAAGACAGCTGGACTTGGTAACCAGGATTACGAATATTATTCGAGTGACGATGATTGAAAAAGGTAAAACTCCTTAGACTTCTTTTTAGAAATGTGTCAGACTAGGTACCTTGACAACTTTTCTACTGAAAATAAGTGGTTTTTTCACTTATTAAAAAAAGATTCTTAAAATTCATTAGTGACCTGGACAAAAAGTTAGGAAGATGAAGGACACACAAATCAAGAAAAAGAACAGGAAAAGGTTATCAGTGGAAAACCAGTGAAATGTGAATAGTCTGTAGGTTAGTTAATTGTATTATACCCATATTAATTTCTTAGTTTTTACAGATGTGCCATGGTTATAAAAAATGGGCCAAAGGAAACAAACCCTTTTACTGTCTTTGTTAACTTTTCTGTAAATACAAAATTACTCCAAACTTCATTAAAAAAAAAATGAAAGGAAAGGAATATCTCCAACAATAAGTTGAAAATTAAAGCCAACTCTCACCTTGAAGGTACTTTCCAAATATGATGCACTTGAGCATTAAATTTCATAGCCATGAAAGGCACTGGGGTCAGGAGAGAAAGGAAGAGCTTGAGAGGAAACTTATCTGCATAAACTTGTATCTCAAAGAGCAGCACATGCAGTATGTCATTTCTGTCATACTGTCTGTCAGAATATGAAATTCACACCCAGTATGTTCCAAATACAAATAACATCTCCTGCCAAGGAACAAAACCCAAATTTCCAGCTTGAATTTTGGTGCTAGGTGGAGGGGAAAATACAAACCTCCCATAAGAATTTGTAAACTCAAGCCAATACTAACGCAGATTTTTATCCTGAACTCACACTGCCTGAGTGTCCCAAAAAGCTTCAAATTGAGGAGATATCATAAAATGGTGCTAGGATAACCTTGCCTCCAGATGCCTGGTAGGAAAAACACCAACATTTTGGGGAGAAACCAACTTAAATCTGAAACTCAAAGAATTCCTACAGATTAAAATTCAAGACCCATGAGATCATAATTTTAAAACTCACAAATTTACTTTTTAAAAAGCCAGTAAGAGTGCTCGCTTCGGCAGCACATATACTAGAATTGGAACGATACAGAGAAGATTAGCATGGCCCCTGCTCAAGGATGACACGCAAAATTCGTGAAGCGTTCCATATTTTTTAAAAAAAAAAAAAAAAGCCAGTAAGAGGAAGAATGAGCAGACACAAATGATAGCATAATCAAAGTCACAAATTCTAAAGTATTTTCAGATATAGAACATAAAATAAGGATATTCAGTATGCTAGAAGAAAGATTAACTTAAATGACTAATGAAATCTGAAAAGAACCAATTGAATTTGTAGAAATAAAACATAATAATTGAGATGAAAAACACAGTAGATGATCCTATAGCAGATTCAGTTCAGTTCAGTTGCTCAGTCATGTCCAACTCTTTGAGACCCCATGAATCTCAGTACGCCAGGCCTCCCTGTCCATCACCAACTCCCGGAGTCCACCCGAACCCACATCCATTGTGTCAGTGATGCCATCCAACCATCCCATCCTCTGTTGTCCCCTTCTCCTCCTGCCCTCAATCTTTCCCAGCATCAGGGTCTTTTCAAATGAGTCAGCTCTCCACATCAGGTGGCCAAAGTATTGGAGTTTCAGCTTCAACATTAGTCCCTCCAAAGAACAGCCAGGACTGATCTCTTTTAGGATGGACTGGTTGGATCTCCTTGCAGTCCAAGGGACTCTCAAGAGTCTTCTCCATCACCACAGTTCAAAAGCATCAATTCTTCAGCGCTAAGCTTTCTTTACAGTCCAACTCTCACATCCATACATGACCACTGGAAAAACCATAGCCTTGACTAGACGGGCCTTTGTTGACAAAGTAGTCTCATCTTTTTAATATGCTGTCTAGGTTGGTCAAAACTGTCCTTCCAAGGAGTAAGCATCTTTTAATTTCATGGCTGCAGTCACCATATGCAGTGATTTTGGAGCCCCCCAAAATAAAGTCAGCCATTATTTCCACTGTCTCCCCATCTATTTGCCATGAAGTGATGGGACCATATGCCATGATCTTAGTTTTCTGAATGTTGGAGCCAACTTTTTCACTCTCTTCTTTCACTTTCATCAAGAGGCTCTTCAGTTCTTCTTCACTTTCTGCCATAAGAGTGGTGTCATCTGCATATCTGAGGTTATTGATATTTCTCCCAGCAATCCTGATTCCAGCTTGTACTTTATCAGCCCAGGGTTTTTCATGATGTACTCTGCATATAAGTTAAATAAGCAGGGTGACAATATACAGCTTTGATGTACTCCTTTTCCTATTTGGAACCAGTCTGTTGTTCCATGTCCAGTTCTAACTGTTGCTTCCTGATCTGTATACAGGTTTCTCAAGAGGCAGGTGAGGTGGTCTGATATTCCCATGTCTTGAAGAATTTTCCACAGTTTATTGTGATCCACACAGTCAAAGGCTTTGGCATAGTCAATAAAGCAGAAATAGATGTTTTTCTGGAACTCTTTTGTTTTTTTGATGATCCAGTGGATGTTGGCAATTTGATCTCTGATTCCTCTGGCTTTTCTAAAACCAGCTTGAACATCTGGAAGTTCATGGTTCACATATTGCTGAAGCCTGGCTTGGAGAATTTTGAGCATAACTTTACTAGCATGTGAGATGAGTGCAATTGTGCAGTAGTTTGAGCATTCTTTGGCATTACCTTTCTTTGGGATTGGAATGAACACAGTTAAAAAATGAAGTAATAAGCTGAAAGGGAGATTAAAAAAAAGTATACAGGATGCAGTACAGGAAGTACATCATGAGAAACACTGGGCTAGATGAAGCACAAGCTGGAATCAAGATTGTCAGGAGAAATATCAATAACCTCAGATATGCAGATGACACAACCCTTGTGGCAGAAAGCAAAGAGGAACTGAAGAATGTCTTGATGAAAGTGAAAAGAGGAGAATGAAAAAGCTGACTTATAACTCAACATTCATAAAACTAAGATTATGGCATCTGGTCCCATCACTTCATGGCAAATAGATGTGGAAACAATGGAAACAGTGAGAGACTATTTTTCAGGGCTCCAAAATCACTACAGATGGTGACTGCAGCCATGAAATTAAAAGTACACTTTCTCCTTGGAAGAAAAGCTATGACCAACCTAGACAGCATATTAAAAAGCTGAGACATTACACTGCCAACAAAGGTCTGTCTAGTCAAAGCTATGGTTTATCCATAAGTCATGTATGGATGTGAGAGTTAGACTATAAAGAAAGCTGAGCATTGAAGAATTGATGCTTTTGAACTGTGGTGTTGGAGAAGACTCTTGAGAGTCCCTTGGACTGCAAGAAGATACAACCAGTCCAGCCTAGAGGAAATCAGTCCTGAATATTCATTGGAAGGACTGATGCTGAAGCTGAAACTCCAATACTTTGGCCACCTGATGTGAGGAACTGACTTATTAGAAAAGACCTGATGCTGGGAAAGATTGAAGGCAGGAGGAGAAGGGGATGACAGAGGACAAGATGGTTGGATGACATCACCAACTCGATGGACGTAAGTTTGAGCAAGCTTCAGGAGCTGGTGATGGACAGGGAAGCCTGGCATGCTGCAGTCCATGGGGTCACAAAGAGTTAGACACGACTGAGTGATTGAACTCAGCTGAGTACAGGAAGTAAAAAATATGGAAAATAAAAAAGAGCTTGACATATGGAGGACAGAGTGAAAAGATCTAATATTTATCTATCTTTCATTTCAGAAGCAAAAGAAAGAGAGAGAGATGAAGGACATTAGAACAAATCTAGGGAGCCCAAAGGATTCCAAGCAAGATAAATAAAAATAAATCTCATATCTGGGACCTGGTAGTGAAAATGAAGAATATTGACATTAAAGAGACCTCAACAAAAAAAAAAAAAAAAAAAAGAGAGACCTCAACAGAAGATGGAGAGAAAACAAAACAGTATCTTCAAAGGAACTCAAACATATTGAAGGCTTACTCTCCAGTAAAAACAAGGAAGGCCAAAGGCAACAACATTAAAAATTCCATGAGAAAATAACCATCAGTCTGACCCAGCAAAGCTATCTTTCAGAAAGAGGCTGAAATAAAATAAGCTCAGAAAAATAAAATCTTGTGTTTACTGACAGTTAAAGGACTGCTAAAAAATATGCTTTGCAGGAAGGAATATGACCTCAGAAGGAAAGTCAGATGATCAAGAAACAATGGTGGGCAAAGGAGCTGGCAAACACACAGGCAGGGAGGGTTCCTTGGGTGTGTGATCAGGACAGGTGTACAGGGCCTGAACTCAGAAGGAGACTGCGCTCAGGTTTAATGCTCTGTGTACAGGGCCCGTACTCGGAAGGAGACTGTGCTCAGGTTTAATGCTCTGTGGTCACCACTGGGAAGTTCTTAGTAACTTCATCTTTGAACCTGTGCTTTGTACGTGAGGTCTGATAGGACAGTCAGGCACGTACTAGGGGCTCAGAACCTTGGCTCACACATAGCCCCACCTCCTGCCATCCCCTGCTTCTAGTGAGAATGCAGGCCTGGGCCCAGCCAGGGGAGGGTTGGGTGTGCTAACTGCGTCCCATTTGCTGAGTCTGGGGCAGGTCCCTGGGTGCCTGTGAGAGCCTGCATCCACGCTGGGATTTCTCTGTGCCCAAGGGAGCACAAGATTCAATAGCAAATAAACAAAAAAAGACCATGACCAGTTGAGAGATGGTGAAGGAAAGGAAAAGCTTCTTTGTCTTTTTTTGAAGAGGCTCCACATTTTCATATTGTGCTGGACCTTGAAAATTATGCAGAGACTCTGTATGTAGGTCCTTCTAAATAAATATCACCTGTATAAAAAATTAGTTTTGACTGCATATAATTAGTGGGGCTATCAAAAAGATCAGAACTAGAACACTAGACAAAAATGTAGAATGTATGTCAGGATGGCAACTATCCGAGCTCAAGTGTTATTCAAGAGAAGTTTGAGATATTCAAGAGAAGTTTGCATTATTCAGGATATATTAATTTTGGACTTCATTAAGTATGCATGTTAAAAATCTCAAAAATAACCACTAAAAGAATAGAATATGCCACTAAAAGAAGATGCACTAAGAATATAAAAGAAACTCTAACAATACTGCCCCTGTCCAAGGCTCAAAAGGAGAAAAGAGTGCAGAAAAAGAGGGAGAAATAGAAAGCTTAGAGTAACAATCATAATAATGGCAAATAAACTAAACTCATGAGTTAAAAGAAACAGGCTTGATAAATACAAACTCTAGCAATAGGCTCTTTGTAAAAGACATTCCTAAAACATAAGGACATGAAAAGATTTCTAACAGGGAAATATTAAAGAAAAGGAAGTATGTAACTATATTAATATCAGACAAAATAGATTTTAAGACAAAAGTTCATTACTCTGGGCTGATAATACTAACAGGATAATTCACTGAATATTCTAAACTTATAGCACCTATTAAAATACCTTCAAAATATATAAAGCAAAACTTTTTGGAACTTAAAGGAAACACTGTCAAATCCACACCATAGTGGTAGAATTAAACACAGCTTCCTTAGTTATAGTAAGTCAATCTGGGACCACTGTATAAGGCATAAAAGTGTACACTGCACAGCTCTAGGCTGTTATGTGAATGGTCCTCCTGTAATATGTATTGTAGCAACCTATGGTCAACCAGACAAATAATTCAGTAAAAAATATAGAGGACTTAATGCAAATAAGATTAATTTCAGGGACATTGATTTAAGGTACCCAATTAGTGGGGAAATATATAATTATTTTTCAGTTTTCATGGAATTGACCACATATTAGGCCAGAACATAAATTTCAACAAATAAATAACTGTTAAATACTTTAAACTGTATAGTCCAAAATGGTAGCCACTAGTCATGTGTAGCTTCCAAGCAATTAAGGTATAACTTGTCCAAATTAGAATGTGCTATAAATGTAAAATGGGCTTCCCTGGTGGCTCAGATGGTAAAGCGTCTGTCTGCAATGCTGGAGACCCAGGTTCAATCCCTGGGTTGGGAAGATCCCCTGGAGAAGGAAATGGTAGCCCACTCCAGTACTCTTGCCTGGAAAATCCCATGGACAGAGGAACCTGGTAGGCTACAGTCCGTGGGGTTGCAAAGAGTCGGACATGACTGAGTGACTTTAATACTTACTTATATATATAAAATACACACCAGATTTGAAAACTCTAAAAAATCTAAAATGTCTGATAATTTTAATAAGATGATTCAGTTCAGTTCAGTTCAGTCGCTCAGTTGTGTCTGACTCTTTGCAACCCCATGAATTGCAGCACGCCAGGCCTCCCTGTCCATCACCAACTCCCACAGTTTACTCAAACTCATGCCCATCGAGTCGGTGATGCCATCCAGCCATCTCATCCTCTCTCATCCCCTTCTCCTCCTGCCCCCAATCCCTCCTAGCATCAGGGTCTTTTCCAATGAGTCAACTCTTTGCATGAGGTGGCCAAAGTATTGGAGTTTCAGCTTCAGCATCAGTCCTTCCAATGAACACTCAGGACTGATTTCCTTTAGGATGGATTGGTTGGATCTCCTTGCAGTCCAAGGGAATCTCAAGAGTCTTCTCCAACACCACAGTTCAAAAGCATCAGTAAGATGATTAGATATTTAAATAATAGTTTGGGTATATTGGGTTAACTAAAATATATGAAGATACATTTTATCTATTTTTACTCTCTTAATGTGGCAATTAAATTTGTAAAAATTACACATATGGCTCACATTATACCTCTACTGAACAGCACTGTGATAATCTATATTCTCTGAATACAAAGAAATTATCAGTAACAAAAGATAAATATCTCCATGTATTTGGAAATTTAAAAAAATGTGTTTCTGATTAACTCTTGGGTCAAATGAAAAATCATAACTGACATTTAAAATCCTTAGAATTGAATAATAATGAAATTTCTACATGCCAAAAGTTATGAAATATAGCTAAAGCAGAAAAGATAAGTAAATTGTGGTATACATTAGAACATAATGCAGATAAAGAAATGAATGATTTTCAGCTACATGTAACATCATGGACAAAAATCCCAGGGACATAATCTTGAGCACAAAGAGTAAATCACTGAGTAATGCATATAGTATAATTTTATTTCCATGAAGACAAAATATATGCAAAATCTTTTTCTTTGGAATACAAACATACTCAGCAAAATTATGTGCACACATGCTCAGCTGTGTTCGACTTTGTGACTCCATGGATTATAGCCCACCAGGGCTCTTGTTCACGGAGTTTACTAGGCAAGAATACTGGAGTGGGTTGCCATTTTGTTCTCCAGGGGATCTTCCTGACCCAGGGATTGAACCCGTGTCTCCTGCATCCCCAAATTTGCAGGCTGATTCTTTACCGCTATTGCCACCTGGGAAGCCTCAGTGAAATTATAGAGTGAAGCAAAGCATCAACAGGCGTTTTCTGTAGTTGTTTGTGGATGCCTTTAATCAATGTGAGGAATTACCCTTCTCTTCAAGGATGCCATGTGGTGGAATTAGGGGAAAGCACCAAGGGACCTCAATGCTAACAGTAAGCTTCTTTTTCCTAAACTGAGTGTTCATTGTATTGTAGTTCTTCACACTTTAAACCTATCTAAATCTTTTATGTATCTACTCAATATTTATAAAAATAACTAGTGATAAAGCCTGAGCAAGAGTAGTATGGGTATTTGGAGAAAAGAATAGTCAAGTGAAAGGCCAAGGAGAAGAAATTGGCAAGTGAGCAGCAGGGTGGACTTTACTGCCCAGTAGGCACCCTATGGACAGGACAGTGTCATCAAGCCCTGGAGTGAAAGAGGTGCATGAGGACAGGGTCCCTATCCAGACGGTGCTCTAAATCCAGCAGTATAAAAGGAAGATTTATCTTTTAAAATGTGAGGCAGCTCTAGCAGGTTCTGATGCTTGCTCAGCAGTCTCTAGGCTAGAGAAGAGGAAGTGAAGCAGAAGGAACAAAAGAATGAGGACAGCAAAAGTAGGATTACACTAAAACCTCATTTGTGGCTTTCTTCCAAATATTTGGCCATTCCTGTCTCCTTTGCAGACTCATCTTTCTCTGCCTGTCAATTACATGTCCATGTTCCTCAGCACTTCATTCTGGGGCCTCTTTTTCTCTCTCTCCCATTTCTCTAACTGATCTTATCCACGCCTATGGTTAAAATGCAATATAGTTGCTGACAACTCCCAGATTTTATCTCCACCGCACATCTGCTCTGTTAGTATCTGACTCATGTTTCCAACTCTCCACCTGACTGCTCTTTTAATTTCAGAATCATCCAAAACTCAACATGTCTGTAATCTCAGAGGCTTACAATGTCAAAGTTTATTTTTTTGCTCATATGTCATCTGCTGCTCTGCTCCACATGTTTTGTTCTAGGATTTAGCTCAAGGAGCAACTCCTACCTGGAAATGATGTTTTTGTGGCAGACAGAAAAGAAAAATTGCCAAAACATAGGATCTGTTAAAGCTTCTGCCAGAAATCAGTGCATGTCACTTCTCTCATATTTCAGTGCCAAGAACAAATCAAATGGACATGTTTGATGTGAATCAGGTGTGGACAGTATAGTCCTCTCATTGGGAGGTGCACAGTAAACCGACAGGCACCCTGTGGAGTCCATCACAACTCTGAAATCCTACTGGAAGCGACCGTGAGGATTTCTACCCTGAAGATGAAGAACAATCCTTGCTTAGACTGTGGTTCTTTCACCTGGGAGTAATTTCTCAGTCCATTTTTCACCACAGCTCCTGACTTTCCTACCTGAGATGTACTTTTTTTTCCCATTATACAGTCTTATCACATCAGAAGGGGACATTAGAGATTTTGCCCCATTGAGAGATAGCTTTTTCCCCCCACTTATTTCCTACCCATAGATTTGGTTTCTATAGATTTGGTTCTACCCATAGATTTGGTTCTCTCAAAACCATAGGAAATGGTTTTGAGAGAATAAAAAAAAAAAAAGATTTGTTTTGATATAATTGAAAACAATAAAATACATTTTAAAAGCATATACTAGAGGGATGAGTTTTAAAGGTATATATAAACATAGGTGTGCAAAACCAAAATAATGTGTGTGAAATAAAAATGACATTTCTATTATCCCCCAAAGTTTCACCATGCCCTTTTAAAATCCTTCATTCCTGCCTTCTTACCCTCAGAAATCAAGAGTTTGCATTCTGTCTATACATTGGTTTGTATTTTCAGAATTCTATAAAAATTCTCCATATATCATATAGTATATTCATTTTTGTTTGGTATCTTTTACTTGGCATAGTTCTTTTTCAATCTATCCATGTTGTACCATTAAGTAATAGTTCATTATCTTTTTTTGCTGAGTAATATTTCATCAAATGGATAGACCACAATTTGTTTATCCATTCATCTGTTGATGGACATTTAGGTCATTTCACAGGTTTTGGCTCTTACAAACATAGCTATTAATATCTGTGTACAAGTATTTGTATGGATATTTCCCTTTATTTCTCTTGGGTAAATATCTAGGTGTGAAATGGCTAAGTAGCAAGGTAAGTAAGTGTATATTAAACTTTTTAAGAAATTTTCATAATGTTTTCCAAAGAGTTGTACTGTTTTATATTCCAGCCAGCAGAATATGAGAGGTCCAGTCTTTCCACAGTTTGCTAACAACTGGTAATGGTACCCCTTCAACTGTTAAAAGAAGCCCTCCCTCATCTACCGATTAATTGCTCCCATTTCACCACCATCACCAGGCCGACCATTGGCAACAAGAAGAACCAAGAGATATTGGGCATCAAATGCCGACTGTCACTGGAGAAGCCCAGAGTCTATGAAGCCTCTGTTGCAAGATGGTGTCTCCTCTTCTCTTTGAACAGGGAAAGTAGGCAGGAAGCCCAGTTGTGGAGAGCTCAGCTATTTTTATTCTTGGTTTTCTGTTGCCTTCCTTCTACAAGTATATTAGAGAACCACTGGAGAGAGAAAACTATGAAGTGTTGCTTTTTAGAAATGACTATGAAAGCTTTTATCACTGCTATACCCTTAAGAGCCTAAGCGCTACGTTTTTTGAAATTTTAGGGAGAGCGAGCCTATAATTTCAAGATATCTTAAATAGCAAAATTTGAACGTCTTCCAAGTGCCATGCTTCATACATCTATTTAGAATCAAGCTTAAAAATCACCACCAGCAAATCATTTGCATAGCCTATATGGCAGCTGAACTTTCTTCTATTTAATTTTTCAGCACTGCTTTATTATAAGACATAGGTTGCAAAAAATAATAAGCTATTTGTATTGTAAGCTGAAAAGAATGAGAACCATAGAGTAGATGTGCAGCAGTCTCTTCTGAGGATAGCAAGAAAAATAGACATTTCCACGGTGCCTTTAGATTCGCAGTCGGGTTGATGGAAACAAATATCCCCAGGTCATTCACCTTAAAACCTAAATAAAGAAAAAAACAAGCAATCGGCCAACCAGAGGTGTAGAATCAGTATAGAATACGAAGACTCAAGAGGCAGTTTTCTATAACAGGTTAACCTGGGGTATCCTGTAATGCACATTAATGAAGTCTCCTTTATGTACAGTTGGGAAGGTCCTCTGGAGGAGGAAATGGCAACCCACTCCAGTATTTTTGCCTAAAGAATCCCATAGACAGAGGAGCCTGGCGGGCTACAGTCCATGGGATCGCAAAGAGTTGGACACGACTGAGTGACTAATACTAATACTTTTAATTTTAGCTATTCCAAAAGTGTGTGATCATGGGGCTTCCTTATAGGTCCAGGATTAAGCCCCCATGTTTCCACAGCAGGAGGCATGGATTCAACCCCTGGTCTGGGAGCTAAGATCTCACATGCCAAGAGGTGTGGCCAAAAAGGAAAAATAAAAAATATTTAAAAACAGAAGTGTGTGGTTGTATCTCACTATGGTTTTATTCTGTATTTCCCTAATGACTAATGATATAGAGTATCTTTTTTTAATGTGCTTATGGGCCATCTGTATATTTTGGTGAAGTTCAAATCTTCTGTTCCTTTTTTATTGGTTGCTTATGGTCATCTGAGTTTCTAAAGTTCTTTACATATTCAGAAAATAAGCCTACATATTCTGAAAACAAGTACTTTATGGCATATATCAATATATTGTACAAATCTATGATGATGGCTTGTCTTCATTCTCTAAACAATGCCTTTTAAAGAACAGAAGTTTTAACTTTGATGAAGTCCAACTTATCAAGTTTTTTTTCTTTATAGATTGTGCTTTCGGTTTTTTTTTTTTTTGCTTTTGGGTTTCAATCTTAAGAAATTTTTGCCTAATTCAAGGTCACAAAGATATGTCTCCTGTTTTCTCCTAGAAGTTTTATAATTTTATGTTCTGTATTTAGATCTATGATCTATTTTGAATTAATCTCTCTATATATATTTTCACAGTATGAAATCAAAGTTCATTTTGTTTTGCATATGGGTATACATTTGTTCCACCAATGGTCACAAAAACTGTATGTTCTCTAATGACCTGCTTTGGCACTCATGTAGAAAATCAGTTAACTATATATGTGTGCCTATTTCTGTATTCTTAATTCTGCTCCATTGACCTATTAATATTTGTCTATCTTGAGACTAATTCCACATTGTCTTGATTATTTATAGCTTTACAATAAATCTTGAAGTCAGGTAGTGACTTTAATCTTTTGGCTCAAAGTTTTTTCAATGTTGTTTTTGTTTTTCTAGGTCCTTTGCATTTCTATATGAATTTCAGAATTAGCTTGTTAATTTCTACCCGAAGTTTGCTGTAAGTTTGATTGTGATTGCATTCAATCTATAAATCCATAAATGTTAACAATATTGAGACTTCTGTTCTCTCCATTTATTTAGATCCTCTTAATTTATCTCAGCAATGTTTTGTAGTTTTTAATATACAGGTCTGGCACATTATTTGTCAGATTCATCACTAAGTATTTCATGTGTTTTGAAGTATTTTTTATACATACAGCTTTTTAATTTCAATTGCTCTGTGCAAATATAGAGAAATTAATTTGGGTTTTGGATGTTGACTTTTTTCCTTGCAACTTTTGTCAGACTCATCTATTAGTTCTAGTAACTTCTTTTGTAGATTCTATAGTTTTCATGTTAGTGGGCATATCATCTGTGAATACAAAATTTTATTTCTTCCTTTCCAGTCTGATGCCTTTTATTACTTCTTCTTGCCTGACTATACTGACTAGAAGTTTCAGCACAACGAACAGAACTGATGACAGTGGATGCTTTTTCCTTGATCTTAATCTCAGGAGGAGAGCATACAGTCTATCATTATTAAGGATGACGTTATCTGTAAGTTTTTGTAGATGCCATGTATCAATCTGAAGAAGTTCTCCTCTATTCCTACTCCTCTGAGGTTTTAAAAAAACTGAGGAATAAACATTGCATTTTGCCAACTTGTTTTGTTTCTACTGACATATTCATAGTTTTTCTTTTTAAATCTTTGAATAACAATAATTGATTTTTGAATGTTAAACCGATCTTGCCTCCTTGAGATAAACCCCACACATTCATGATTTCTTTCACTTTTCAAGTTGCTAGATTCAATTTGCTAAATTTTTGTTTAGAATTTTTGCATCTATGCTCATGGCATGTCATGTTAATTTGCTTGTAATGTTTTTGTCAGATTTTGGTATCAAGGTAATACTGGTCTCATGAAATAAGTTAATTATTCCTTCTTCTTTGTGTGGAAGAGTTTAAGTAGAATTAGTACTATTTCTTCCTTAAATGCTTGAAAAACAGTGAAAAAACTTCTGGGCCTAAAGTTTGCTTTGTGGGAAAAATTTAAACTATAAATTTAGGTTATCTCTTTCATTTTAGTGAGCTTTGGAAGTTTGTATTTCAAAAAAATGTGTCCATTTTTTCAGAGCAGTCAAAGTTAATGGCATAGTCAAGCAAATGGCTTTGTGGTGCCATTTTTTTCCAACAGCATTTGCTCACTTTGCGTCACATTTTGGTAATTCTTGCCAATATTTCAAATTTTTAATGTTTTTTATGGGCTTCCTTGGTAGCTCAGATGGTAAAGCGTCTGCCTACAATGCGGGAGACCTGGGTTCAATCCCTGGGTCGGGAAGATCCCCTGGAGAAGGAAATGGCAACCCACTCCAGTATTCATGCCTGGAAAATCCCATGGACCGGGGAGCCTGGTGGGCTACAGCCCATGGGGTTGCAAAGAGTTGGACCCGACTGAGCGACTTCACCTCACTTCACTTCAGTGTTTATTATATAATAATTTATGATGATCCATGATCAGTGATTTTTGATGCTACTACCAAGACTCACTGAAGGTTCAGGTGATGGGTAGAATTTTTTAGCAATATTTTTGAATTAAAAAAATAATGGCATAAGGTTGTTTAAAATATATTTCTCTATGAATGTATTCAAATCTGAAGAACATAATGTCACTGCTCTCATTTCTGATATTGGTAAATTTTTGTCTTCTCTCTTTTGTCCTGGTGAGTCTGACATGATGTTTATTAATGTTATTGACCTCCTTAAAGAAACTAATTTTTAAATTGATACCCTATATTGTTTTTGTTTCCTATGTCACCGACTTCTGCTCCGATCTTTATTATTTACTTTCTTATGTTTATCTTGGGTTCTGTTTGCTCTTCTTTTTCTAACTTCTTAAGGTGGAAGCTGACTTTTTTTCTTTTTTCACATAGACATGTATTGCCTATTGCCATAAATTTGACCCCTGAAGTTTTGCTTCAGTGATGTTCCATACATTTTGATGTTTTCATTTCCATTTAGTTAAAAAAATCTTCATAATTTCTCTTTTGATATTTTCCTTGACCCATATCTTATTTAGAATTGTTTCATAATTCATAAATATTTTGGGGATTTTCCAGATACTTTTCTGTAATTTATTTCTAAGTTAATTAAATTGATACCAGGGAATGCACTTTGTATGGTTTGAGTCTTTTAAAATTTCTTTGGTTTTGCTTTGTCGTTAAGTTATATGGTCTGTCTTGGTGAATATTTTGTATGCTCTTGGAGAAAAAAGGTGTACTCTGCTGTTGTTGGACAGAATAGGTGAATTTGATTGACTGTAAAGTTCATTTTCTATAGCCTGACTAATTGTGTTGTGTATGTTTTATCTATTGTTGAGAGCTATTGGCCTTTCAAAAAATAACTGAATTTGTCTACTTCTCCTTGTAGTTCTACGAGTATTTACTTAATGTACTTTGAAGCTCTCATATTAGATGCACAAACATTTAGGACTGTCGTGTCCTTCTGATGAACTGGTTCATTTATCATTAGGAAATGAATTTATTTATTCCTGGTAATAGTCTTTGTTCTAAAATCTACTTTGCTTAATATTAATAAACACATTCTAGATGCTCCTGATTAGTGTCAGCATGGTGTAGCTTTCTCCATTCTTTTATCTTACGTAATCTATTCTTGATTTATTTGGCTGTGTCAGGTCCTAGCTGCATCACGGGGAATCTTTTGTTGTGGTGCCCAGACTCTCCAGCAGTGGTGCATGGGCTCAGCAGTTGGGGTGCATGGGCTTAGTTGCTTCATGGCATGTGGGATCTTAGTTCCCTGACCAGGGATTGAACCCACATCCCTCATGTTGCAAGGAGGATTCTCAACCACTGGGCCACTAAGGAAGTCCCTACTCTTTTATTTTTTGCTTTTTGTGTCTTTACTTTTAAAATATATTTCCTGTAGGAATTATATGGCTAAATCTTACTTTCTTATACAATTTGAAAATCTCTGTCTTTTAAAGCTTAGATAATTTACATTTAATTGAATTGTGACAGAGTAGGACTTAAATCCATTATCTTGCCTATTTGTCCCATCTGTTGTTTGCTTTGCCTTCTTTGGATAGCATCACTGACTCAATGGACATGAATCTGAGCAAACTCTGGGAGACAGTGAAAGACAAGGAAGCCTGGTGTGCTGCAGTCCATGGGTTGCAAAGAGTTTTAGAGACTGAACAACAACATATGGCTTATGATTCACTTGCATCTGCTTTGTTGCCATATTAGTTATAACTCTGTTTAGCTTTATTTAATGGTTGCTCTAGGGTTGATAATAGCTATCTTTAACTTGTCACAGTTGTGGTAGGCTAAATAATTGCCTTCAAAGATATTCATATTCTAATCCACAGAGTCTGTAAATATAGCGTAAGGTACTTTGCAGATGTGATTACATTAAGGATCTTCAGATGAGGAGATTATCCTAGATTATTTGGGTGTACCCTAAGTATAATTATCAAGGTCTTTATGAGAAAGAGGCAAGAAGGTTAATGTGGTGGGTGAGGGAAGGTAGTGATATGACAATGGAAACAGATTAGATTCATGAGACCAGGATCCAAGGAATGCCAGCAGCTTCTACAAGCTGGAAGAAGAAAGGAATGGGTTCTCCCTTTGGAGCCTCCAGACAGAGCCAGCCCTGCTGACATCTTGATTTTAGCCCCTTAACATTCACTCGGACTTCTGACCCCCAGAACTGTATACATTTGTGTTGTTTGAAGTTTGTGGTAATTGCTACAGCAGCAATAGAAAACTATGCTGGTTTATTTTCAAGTGTTATTATACAACTTTCAGGTATAAGTATAGAATCTTATAATAGTAAACGACAAAATAAGGAGCAGTAGTCAATGGAAATAAAGTAGTACTTCATTTGGCTTTCAAAATGCCAGTACTACTGGCACAAAGACAGAAATATAGATCAATGGAAATAGAAAGCCCAGAGATAAATCCACGAACCTATGGACACCTTATCTTTGACAAAGGAGGCAAGGATATACAATGGAAAAAAGACAACCTCTTTAACAAGTGGTGCTGGGAAAACTGGTCAACCACTTGTAAAAGAATGAAACTAGAACACTTTCTAACACCATACACAAAAATAAACTCAAAATGGATTAAAGATCTAAATGTAAGACCAGAAACTATAAAACTCCTAGAGGAGAACATAGGCAAAACACTCTCCGACATAAATCACAGCAAGATCCTCTATGACCCACCTCCCAGAATATTGGAAATAAAAGCAAAAATAAACAAATGGGACCTAATGAAACTTAAAAGCTTTTGCACTACAAAGGAAACTATAAGTAAGGTGAAAAGACAGCCCTCAGATTGGGAGAAAATAATAGCAAATGAAGAAACAGACAAAGGATTAATCTCAAAAATATACAAGCAACTCCTGCAGCTCAATTCCAGAAAAATAAATGACCCAATCAAAAAATGGGCCAAAGAACTAAACAGACATTTCTCCAAAGAAGACATACAGATGGCTAACAAACACATGAAAAGATGCTCAACATCACTCATTATCAGAGAAATGCAAATCAAAACCACAATGAGGTACCATTACACGCCAGTCAGGATGGCTGCTATCCAAAAGTCTACAAGCAATAAATGCTGGAGAGGGTGTGGAGAAAAGGGAACCCTCTTACACTGTTGGTGGGAATGCAAACTAGTACAGCCGCTATGGAAAACAGTGTGGAGATTTCTTAAAAAACTGGAAATAGAACTGCCATATGACCCAGCAATCCCACTTCTGGCATACACACTGAGGAAACCAGATCTGAAAGAGACACGTGCACCCCAATGTTCATCACAGCACTGTTTATAATAGCCAGACATGGAAGCAACCTAGATGCCCATCAGCAGATGAATGGATAAGGAAGCTGTGGTACATATACACCATGGAATATTACTCAGCCGTTAAAAAGAATTCATTTGAATCAGTTCTAATGAGATGGATGAAACTGGAGCCCATTATACAGAGTGAAGTAAGCCAGAAAGATAAAGAACATTACAGCATACTAACACATATATATGGAATTTAGAAAGATGGTAACGATAACCCTATATGCAAAACGAAAAAGAGACACAGAAATACAAAACAGACTTTTGAACTCTGTGGGAGAATGTGAGGGTGGGATATTTCAAAAGAACAGCATGTATACTATCTATGGTGAAACAGATCACCAGCCCAGGTGGGATGCATGAGACAAGTGCTCGGGCCTGGTGCACTGGGAAGACCCAGAGGAATCGGGTGGAGAGGGAGGTGGGAGGGGGGATCGGGATGGGGAATACGTGTAAATCTATGGCTGATTCATATCAATGTATGACAAAACCCACTGAAATGTTGTGAAGTAATTAGCCTCCAACTAATAAAAAAAAAAAAAAAATGCCAGTACTATAGGATGGATATGACTGGCTATGTGCTTGTTAGAAGCAGAGAGGCAGGAGAATCCTGGCAATTTTATTCATTTTCTTTCTTTTTTTCTAATTCAGATTCTTTATTAAAGATTAAAAGACAAATTAAAATTAAAATGTAAATTATACTGAAGCCCTGTTCTGAAGATTAATATTGAGCAAAACAACTTTTTACTTAAGCCAGGTTTACTATTGGAAAAGAGATTTTATTGATTAGAAAATTTCAGTGAACATTTTCAGATGGGTGCCTATGAGTACATTAGAAGTTACCTTTACTATCAAATGGATGGTATTGACTATTTGAAGTGCTTGAATTTTAATCTCTTGGAGACAGTTATAATTTTGATATCAACAAAAGTAGAATCCATTTCACATACATTCCTCTAATGGACCCAGTACAATGGGTTATATGTGTATGTATCTATTTAGAATAAAAACTGTGAAAGGCTAGTAGATTATAGAAGTTAAAATATAGTAAGCCAAGGTTCAAACAATGTTAATGAAGTGATAATCATTCACAAAAATCATTCACAAAATTGACAGAGTTGTGATTTTTTCATGACGTTTCCACAAAATATAAGGTGTTTTGAGAACTGTTAGAAAATTTATGAACTTGTGTGGGGTGATAATTTTGCTTGATATTATAGCTACAGAAACTAGGACTTTCATGTCTCTTTGATTCCTGCTGAGTCTGTTCTCGACTCTTCAGCGCAATTCTCTAATGAGACAAGACAGAAAGAATGATTATATGTGATGTTGCAAACACGCTGTCCTTGATTACCATGGGCTGGGCACTGAGTAATGTATACAGAGATGATTATATGTATGAAAAAGATAATCTTGATACTAAAAATAAAAGCACACTTAAATAGTACACTCAAGAAAGAGCTTGCACATTATTCAGGAATATAAAACCATCTTAAGACACTGAAAAAGAAAAACCACTCTTGTCTTGAAAGAAACGATGAAGTTTTGACTTTTACTCTAGTGAGGCTTTCTAGGAGAAACCTAGAGGATTTCTAGAAATAAAACGTTGTTAGAGGTATATTCATATATTAAAAAGCTGAAAATGTGTAACTATTTTTGAATATCATACAGATATCCAATTTCCTCTTTAGAACCAGTTCTAGAGATATTGATGCTTTAGAATAATAAGAAACAATACAGATTCAGGTCCTATATTTGGATTTTACTAAGAATCCAATAAAGAAGATCATCCCTAGAATCCAGGAGTTTGAATTCATATTTGGCAAGTCAGAAGGTGACTCGCTAGCAGACAATGAGAGCTTCCAAGTTTTTGTGATCAGTGGTTTGACTGGGATTATATTCATTCCCATTCATCCATATATCCAACTAGCAAATATTTATTGAGTACCCACTGTGTGCTGGGCACTGTTTCAGGCTCTAGGGATATAGTCATTCTTTCTTGCCATTTGCTGATACATTAATGCAATTCCCTAATTTTTAGAAGATCCTGAGTGGTAAATGACTATCTAAAGTGACAAGATTCACAAGAGGCAGAGCTGGTTCAAGCTTATACCAGCTTAGGGCTCTCTTCCCTGTAATTTTATCAATATATTTCAAAAACAACATTTAGAGTTTGCCTAATAGGAAAATTAGGATCTACTCACAACTGAGTATTTATTTTAAAAAACTTTTAACTTTTAAATTCTTAGACTAAAAAGAAAGTGAGAATCTAATTTCATACATATATGCGAAAAGCTAGATTCCCTTAATTGTAGTTAAAAACATAACTGCAAACAAATGTCAAACCATAATGCCAAATGACAGCTTTAAATTCTGTTTCACAAGTTGTTCTTTTAGAGATGTCTTCACATTGTCAATCAAAGAGATAATTTTGATTTTGCACAAATCCTGCCTCTGTTAAAAGTAGTGTCTGTGATATCATAAGAAGTTTGGCAAGTCTCTTGTTCTGAAAGCTATTGATAGACAGGAAATCAGAGAAAGAGGTAGGTCTGGGGGAAAATATCAGATAAGATTTGTTATTTTAGAATGATATTACTAGAACACTTCATTTCATAATGCTTTAAACTAACAGAATTGCATCCAAAATAAACCACTCCATGGACTAATCTTTACAACTTTAAGAGTAAAGCAGATAATACTGAACTCAACAGGTACTTACTGAATATCTAAATCACTAGTGCAGGGTATAAAAATTAACAGGATATGATGCTTTAAGAGTTTAACAACCTAAGGGAAGATGAAAGAGAAGGAATCAATACTTTCTGGGCACCTACAACTTACTAGGCATGATACTAGATGCTTTAATTTTTACAAGAAGGTAGCTGTTATTAATATGCCCATTTTACAGAAAATGACAATGACCCTTAAAATTATTAAGCTAGTTGTCCAAACTTGACACTGGTCAAGTTGGGATTTAAATTTATGTTTGCTTAACTTAAAAGTCCATTCTTTTTTATTCAATACTAAGTCACACTACCACGAGGTAACAGAATCCTTGAAACCTTGCTTCCACATCCTTTTTTATATTGTTATTGCTTCTAGCTTTCATGAAAGTATGACAAAGTCTCAAAAAAGTAACCAAACACCAAGTTTATCTTCTTATAGGCTATGTTGTGAAATGTTTTTATTCTACTTTTGTTTTGAAGGTATAGTTCTACTTCTGATTTTGCCAAGGCACTACAGAAAGGATGACAAAAGTCACATTATCTTTATTAAATGAATGAAAGAATCCTGGAAGAGTGAAGAGGTGGGGTAAGAAAGCAAGGGGAAGGTGAGAGGGGGTACTCTGGGATTTTCTGCTTTCTGCAGGGCTGGAAGTTCTCTGAAGATTCAGTGTTACAACATGATTGAGAAAGAGAAGCTGACAGAATGGATCCCTTCAGGACAAACGCTAAGAGAACTGTACAAACTGTAGTGGGGGGGGGGGGGAACACGGGTTAAAAGCTAGATACAACAGTTTGACTTCTGTCTATGCTAATTACGTTAACCTGAGCAAGACACTTAGCCTTGCTTAGCCTCAGTTTCCTCAAGAAGAAAACGTGGAAAATAATACCTGCTTCAAAAGAGAGGGCCACAACTCTGCTGGCCAGAGTCTTTGTGCAAATTTGAAAATGGCTTTCCCTCTGGGTTGGTGAATTAGAAGAAAAGCTCCTTCTGAGTGAGACCAGACATAGGGACACAGGGTTTGGTGAGGAGGGGATGGCACTGTTACGCAAGAAAAATAAGCTCTTTCCTCTGTGGCAAGTGGTAAGGAGGGCAGAGTTCAGGCTGGTTTTCAGATTCCTGATTGTTTCTAACGAGTACCGCACAATGATGCATCTTGCTTGGGGCTGTGTGAAAACAAAATCATGTCCACAGAAGCATTCAGAGGGCTCCCCACGACTGTGAAACCTGGGGCTGGTGAGAGAGCTTGAGAGGGAGAAACGGGGGAGGAGAGAAGAAAGAAAAGAAGGAGTAGGGGAAGAGGGAGCCTGAAGCAGCAGATATGTTTAATCAAGGGGTCATGTCATATACAGGAGAACAGGAAGCTCCATGAATCGCCTGAAATAATTTGTCAGGTTTTATGTCTATTTTTCTGAGGTGAGGGTCTATAGCTCTCAAATATAAAAGAGAAAGAGAAGAGGATGAAGAAATTGTGAAAGAAGTTAATGTGTGTGTGAGAGGGGGAATAAAATTCTTCCCTATAGCCTCAAACATATGCTTTGTGGGGACAAGGAGCAATTAGGTAAATTTCAGTTAAGGTAGGTAAAGAGCTAGATAGCTTGAGATACAGACAGATATTATTTATTTCACAAAATCATTCACATGCAAGTCAGTTGCACCTAACTTTGGTCACAATGAAGCTTTTCCTCCAACAACATTCTTCACTAATCCTGTCATGTTATTGGCAAGTAAATCACAATAATTCTATATTTTTTTCTTGGAATTTACCAAGGTAGGGCCTACAAAGCTCCTGGGCATGAAGGTATATGGTGTGAGCTGTTACAAACAGCTGCGTGTCTCAGTGGTACCACTGTAGGCCACACATTACTTGTAAATGAATTTCTCAGTGTTATACGTGGGCAGCCTTCAAGTTTAAACACATATGTTCTTCTAAAATGTATTTGTAAGTTGGTTACAGGAAATTCCCAACACATTTTACTATAGCAGTAATTTTCCAAAAAGAAGGAATTCGGTCTGCAGGCCAGCCCACAAAACCCTATTTAATCCGTAATACTTTTGAAGTGGTGTCACAAATTCATGTTTCCCGGTCGAGTTCTGGCCTTGGCCTAAGAGACCTTATAGCCTGGAAGCATGAGAGTTGAGGGCTGTCTTTACACAGAATTTTAAAAACAGCCACACTTTTCTCTGGCACTGTTCCTGTGCCATGCCCTGAGGAGACCCCTCTCTGCAGCCCCAGTGTGCCTGTGACCAAGCTGGCCAGACCTTCTCTACCCCGAGCATTTAGGATCTTGAGGACCTACTTCTCTTCCTTCCAGTGGAGCCTCTTCTCCTAAGGGAGCTTCCTCAGATGAGTGTGGAGGACAAAGCAATACATAATTAAATAGATTTGTACTAAGGATGAATTATTTCCTAGTCACTAACTCCTTTCCTGCTCCAAATTCAGAAATTCTGCCGATTTTTTTCTAGAGCCAGTTCTGGCTTTTCATATCTTTTTTCCTCCTCTTCTGAAGCTACATAGCTTATAAGTCTCACACTTTCCATAATGGTCCCAGTGCAACCATGGCAAATGGCTTTGCTGTGGGGAGGGGAGGGGGAGGAGGGGCAGTGTGGGGAGAGTGCCTGAATTTGCAAAGCCCACCCTAGCACCCTGAGCTAGCTGGGCTCTGGCCTCTGGAGAGCACATCTTGCAGCCTGTTGGTTGCTGTCTTTCCAAGGCAGAGGTTTGGGATCTTGCTGTGTGGCAGATTCCCAGGCACCGCCTAGCCCTCTCTACAGGTCTCATCAAAAGTCTCTATTTTAAGTTTTTTTTTTCCTGAGCCCAGATTCTTTTTTCTGGAAGGACTTTCACATCTCCAATTGCTTAAGGATACCTCTATTTAGAAATTCCATTGGTGCTTCAAACCAGAGCTCCAACAGCAAATTTTCTCAGTTGAGAGACAGTTTACTGGGGGAAGAAAGTGGAGAGAGGAAAGCCAAGTTCATCTATGAGCCTTAAGGAATATCTGCTGTCACATGATCATAGGAGGGGAAGACAAAGAACCAAAATAGAGACAGGAAAGGGGCAGGATAACAGCTTGCCTCTGAAGTCAAAATTTTGAGGCAGGTTTAGACAGTAATGTCAAAGCCTCTGAAAGGTCACTTGTTCTTAAGGATGTCTTTTTACCCTGGCTCTCCCATCTTCCTCTGGCTCAACATGGAGTAAGCCCTGGCTATTTGCTCTCATCCACTTGGTACAGACATTCAAACAATCCAACGGAAACTGGCAGGGGGTTAAAGATTTTCACTTTTCGAATGTCTCTTAGGCTTCAGTTCAGTTCAGTTCAGTTCAGTCGCTCAGTCGTGTCCGACTCTTTGTAACCCCATGAATCGCAGCATGCCAGGCCTCCCTGTCCATCGCCAACTCCCGGAGTTTACTCAAACTCATGACACATCGAGTTGGTGATGCCATGTAGCCATCTCATCCTCTGTTGTCCCCTTCTCCTCCTGCCCTCGATCCCTCCCAGCATCAGGGTCTTTTCCAATGAGTCAACTCTTCGCATGAGGATATGCACAAAACCCTTTGATTAGAATCAAAACAGTAAATGGCCTGACTTCCTCCTATTGCCCATTGCTAATCCCTTCTTCACCCAGCAATCAGAGTGATCCTTCCACAGTGTCATTCCTCTGCTTAAATCCCTCCAGTGGTTTCTTCTCATTGCACTGGAACTAATACCTGTACTCCAACAGGTTCGTGAGGCCCTGCAGACCTGGCCTTGCCCGTGTCCCTCACATCTGCCAGGCTTCAAGTCACACTGCCACTTCTGAGAGCTCACCAAGCTCATTTATCGCTTGTAAGACTCTTCCCTGGCCCTTGGCGTGGGAACCGCTACCTGTCTTCCTTTATGCATCATTTTGGAAGTTACTTTTACAACCACCCTTGCCAAAGCAGATATCCCTTCTTGCAGTCTCTACTACAATACCCCTTTACTTACCTTCTATCTGTTATTACAATGTGTAATTATTCTGGTTAGTTCTCTACTTTATTTATTTTGTTACTGTTTGTCTCTCTCATTAGAATGTAAGCTTCACAAGGAAAGGAATGTTTCAGATTCACCACTGTATCCCCAGGGTACATAGTACCTGGCATATAGTAAATGCTCAACAAATAATTGCTAGCTAACTGAATTACCCAAAGCAAGTCATTCATCCACTCCACAGATACTTATTGAGTGGATACATGTACCAGATTCTGAGGATATAATAAACGACAAGATGGACAAAATGTGAAGCAAACCCTGGACAAGGAAAAAAAAGACAGTGCTTATATCTAAGAGTAATCCTATGATAATACAATAACTTACTGGACTACAAGCACATATTAATTTTTATTATGTGATAGACATTATGTCAGTACATTTGGTGCCACTAAACAACTAAGGAATATCATGCCTGCTTTTTGATAGACTAAAGTATAGAGAATAAAGAAAGAAAAACAGCAAGAGGGAAAAAAGAGGGGAGGGGCAGAGAGGAGAAGAAGAGAAGAAAATAGTCCAGTGATGTCTCTATTCTCAGAAAACTTAAAGAAATCATCTTTAACACTTAAAATAGAAGATAAGGTTAGAGTCATACTAAATTTAAAAAAAAGAAAGAAAACAGCAAATTTGGTATGCTATTTCAAAGCAAACAATCCCCTAAGAAAGCTCTATATTTATTCTAATAATGTTGTTAATCCTGAAAACATTCATGAAACTGCCATCTTCAAATTGCTGCCAGAGATAGTTTATTAAGCATACAAAAAAAGAGAAAACATTTTACTTTATTTTTAATCCCCAATGATATTTCCCAGATTGATTTCCCATCATTCTCCTTGAACTTGCTTTCACTGGACCTATTGAGATTGCTTTAAAAATCAAATTCATTCCTAAAGGTCAAAGATTCATCATACTGAGGATATTCTAAAACATGCACACTTAAGCCAATCCTCAGAAAAGAGTTCCAGGAATGTTTGAACAAAGATAGAATCTTCTCAATGACCACTATGAAAGAGACAGAATTCATCTGGATAAACAGCTAAATCTAACTAATCTGACATCACTAGAAATGGGGTATTCTGTATCTTTCACATACATAGAGTATATAGCTGATTTTAATCTTTCTGATACAGTCACCCTTATGGCCATCAATTATTAACCCATACTATAAACACGGGCTTCCGCAGTGGCTCAGCAGAAAAGAATCCGCCTGCAATGGAGGAGACGCGTGTTCAATCCCTGGGGTGGGAAGATCCCCTGGAGAAGGGCATGGCAAGCCACTCCAGTGTTCTTGCCTGGAGAAGCCCCCTGGACAGAGGTGCCTGGCGGGCTACAGGCCACAGGATTGCGGAGAGTTGGACGTGACTGAGGCGACCGGGCACACACAGCTATGAACAGAGGGCTCAAGACTCCCGGTATGTGTAGGGGTGCTTGTCTCTACCGCATATGGGGCCAAACTGCACTGCTTTCAAAGTTTTTTGTTTGCACTTAGTTTTTCTTTCTTCTTATGCATGGTCAGTCTTTCAGCTGCCATCACTTCTTGTTACTATTAGTAAGTCTGGCTCTTGCAAATTTCCTGCTTATAAAATTGCTGCTTCTAATATGTACTGGGACTAGCAATGACAAAATTGTGAAATGGCAGAAGTGGGGGTGGGATGAAGACTCACAGAACTACAAGATGCAACACCTTAGCAAGAGGCATGTTACTGGTGTAGCAGGGCAGAGGAATAAGTGGTGGGTGGCAATAAGCTCTGCAATTGTTCATCTGACTCAACCAAAGAGAAGTAAATGAAAATTATCTCAGGGGAGACAAGAGATAATCCTTGTTTCTCTGTGAACTAGACAGACCTCTGACTAGCCTGGAGTAGACATAGATATAATCGAGGGCATAGTGTTGGTGAGAAAGTTCAGAGACAATGAACCTAATTCTAAGGTGCCTGCCATCCATTTCCATGGCCTCACTCCCAAACTCCACATCTGGGAGCAAACAGCTGCCCTCAGAAAGAATGAAAACAAGATTATAAATCTTCTAAATAGAAAGCAGTCAAATACTCATAAAATAAAATGAATAAAATGAAAAATGATAGAAAAAAATGAAAAACAAATATCTAATTATGTCTTCTGTACACAGAGAATAATACAAGACAAAAATTCTTATCCTCATGAAACTTGTACTCTTATGGAACATGTAAATGGCATAATACCTCCCATTAAAGACTCCTAGATTTAATAAAAGCCAACAAAACCCCTAGCATTATACTATATACCAATGTGAATTCAAAACAAAGGAAAACCCCTAACATTATGCTATATAACAATATGGATTTAAAACAAAAGGATTCAAATAATAAAAGATATTATCAGGCAAATGAAAATTGAAAGAAAGCATGGTTGAGTTATTAAGTACAGATAAGTAAAGACAAAGTAACTGAGCAAAAATATCTAGGATGGTTGGAGGAATATGCTTCTTAGTATCTTTGATATTAACTCATTAACAGAGGTATCTCTGCTTTGCTTTTGGACAGTCTTCAATACGAGGTGTTGACAAATAACAGAGAAGAAAAGTAGGAACTTAAAAAGGGAAAAGTGATAAAGAGATAAAGATAAACAGATCTTTCTGTTGGAAGATGATAGAATCCAACAATTACTGGCCAAAGTGAAATTCAGTAGTATAAGTACTACACATGATCTTTTTGATTCAACAAAAATCTAACACCAAATGCCATGTGGGTTCCATCCTACTTGCACTAACTCAGTGAAGTTAAGCAAGTCCTTTAACCAGTTTCGGCTTCAGTTTAATCACCTGTAAAACGGGGTGGTAGGATGAGATGACCTTTCACGTGAAACTTATCGTTAATCTTGGATTTCACTGTTATCAAAATATATAGGACCTTGATGTTTTAAATATATATGGATTACTGACTTAAACATAAAATATATTTGGAAATTATTCTTGACTGTACCTTTCACTTTTCAGTGTTACAACTTCTTCCTTTGTCTGAATCAGAAGAGTTTTGGTTATTTCCAGTTCATTTTCTGCAATATTAATTCTTCTTTTTAAATCATCTTCTTGCCTTTCTTTTGCAGTCAGTTCTTCCTGTAAAGTTTTATATATTTGTTGACAAGTCATTAAAGAGTCTTCTTTTTCTTTAAGCAATCTGGTATGCCTAAAATGGAATAAGGAAAAAAACCCAACCAATATGCATTTAATACTATATTTTTATGTTTATCAAAAATGTATAAACATCTCATTTAAAAATAAAGAGTATAACTTTAATTTTTAAAATAAGAATGCTACATAAATAGATAGTTCTGTGATTTAAAAATTTTCTTATCTAGGCAGAGGCAAAAATCATTGAAGAGCTTCAATACATTATAAACTAGGGTTAGATATTGTTTACATAAGCAATACTATAAAAAAAAGTTAAGTACATTTTAAATATTATCTAAAATATGGTTTCAAATTCAATTACTAAAAATATTAAATAAAAAATTTGCAATGTGTACCGTGAGTCAGAGATAATGGATTCAAACTTCAGTTTTCTAAGTTCTCTTTGACACTCATCAGCTTCATTAGATTTATTCCTAAAATAATACAAAATAGGTTCAAATATTTTATTTCAAAATAGTTAAAGTGAAAATGTTTCCCCTTTTGTTAAGATACATTTTTCCTTTATTACTTTTCTTATCTTTACATTCTACTTGTTACAGACACAGATTTCCTTAAAATTAGAATACATACTCAAAGGGTTTCTGTTTGCCAAAAATACCTTAATTTGTTAGTCCAACTATATGTGTTTTTCTATATCATTATTTTATTTATCCATTAAAAATTTCTTAGCTTCTTTATATTACCATTTCTTTAAAGAAATAAATATTCAGTCCATTTCTGTACCGGCCAAGTAATCTCCTATCAGGCAGAACTGCATTTAAATAAAATGTCTAAACGTTAGACAACATTAAAAGGGGTAAGAAAAGAAAAACCCCTATGCGCAAGTGACCAAAAGCAGGACAATTCTGGAGGAAAGCTGATACTTCCAATGAGGTGACAGACATGGGGTCAGGTTTTTGGTTTTTGTTTTTAAATGATGTTAAGCCTGAGGGCAGACCCCAAACTGCACCATACAGGAGAACCAAAATCCAAATAGAAAACTCACAGTCATTCTGGCTTGAAGAACTACAGGGCAGTGTCTGAGGACAACCACAGCTGCTGGGAGGTAAAGAGTGAACCCCTGAATGGGAGCGACCTGGAGAGAGGGAATCCCAGATACTGCATATAAACTCTGCCTATATGTCTGGCTGAGCCCTGAACTACAGGTGACCTGGTGAAGACTCCAAGCAGCCTAATTAAAGATGAAAGAACTGAACTGAGAGTTGAGCTGTTGCCATAGAAACAGAGTTGTGGTTTTAGGCCAACCAAATTAATTGCCTATTTAAAGCCACACAGCCCCTTCCCCACCACCACATCAACAGTATTTGGAGAAATAGAACCTAAAATTTCTGTAACATAACATTCACGAAGTTCAGAATATTAAAAAAAAAAAAATTACTCAACATAGGAAGAAACAGAAAAGCAGGACCTATTCTAAAGAGAAAAGACTGTTAAAAGGGACTGACTCTGAGATGACCCACATATTGAAATTAGCAGACAAGGACTTTTGAAGGCACTGTTATAATTCTGCTTGAAGACATAAAGGAAAATCTAGTTCTTGAAAAGATAAAAAAATCTCAGCAGAGAAATAAAAACCATTAAAAACAACAAAATGAGTTAGGGAGTCTGAGATGGACATGTACACACTGCTATATATAAATGAATAACCAACAAGAGCCTACTGAATAGCACAGGGAACTCTGTTCTCTATTATACGGCGGCCTGGATGAGAGGGGAGTTTAGGGGAGAATAGATACATGTATATGTTTGGCTGAGTTGCTCTGCTGTGGACTTTAAACTATCATAACATTGTTAATTGACTATACTTCAATATACAACAAAAAGTTAAAAGAAATGAAAAAAAATTTTTAAAGAATGAAATGGAAATTCTAAAAAAAAATATTTGTCTTGATCTTATATGACTGGGTTTGTAATAATATTCAAAAAGTTAACATATTAAGAAAGATTAATA
Organism: Cervus canadensis; assembly: GCF_019320065.1. NCBI lineage: Eukaryota > Metazoa > Chordata > Mammalia > Artiodactyla > Cervidae > Cervus > Cervus canadensis. Next base: position 84,254,522 of record NC_057392.1, read on the forward strand.
TTCTAGTTTGTTTGTATAGGCTTCTCATTAATAACATATGAATATACTTTAAAATAGCTTTATAAGCTATTTTAATAAGTTTATGAATGTACAAAGAAATATGTTAGATTATTAATGGGTTTGCCCTACTTGCAGAGTAACTTTAATTCCTAATATACAATGAACATGAACAGCATTCATTTACTTTTATTCATTTATTTTCTTTTTTACTGTAAAATATGATAAAATTGTAAGCTGCAGAAAATTATGTGAACAATTTATATAATGAATTATTATGAGGAAACTAATTACTAGCATCCAGGTAAAAAAATAAAACCTCATCAGCTAGCTTAGAAGCTTCATACCCTCGACCCAATCATAGTCAACTCCCTCTCTCCTAAATTGGTCATTCTTGAAAATTTTTTGGTAATCACTTTGATTTTCTTTGGAGTTGTATTGCCCAAATTTTATCCCTAAATACTATACTTTAATTCTTTTTCTTTTCATAAAAAATTTTTTTTAGAATATGTTTCTTTTATTATCTACTTTTTGTAAAATAGCTTGTTTAAGTATTACAGTAACATACAACTGTTGCTGTTCAGTCACTCAGCCATGTCGGACTCATTTTGACCCCATGGACTACAGCACGCCAAGTCCTTCCTGTCCTTCACCATCTTCCAGAGCTTGCTCAAACTCGTGTCCATTGAGTTGGTGATGCCATCCAATCATCATTCTCTGTCATCCTCTTCTCCTCCTGCCTTCAGTCGTTCCCAGAATCAGGGTCTCTTCCAATGAGTTGGCTCTTAGGATCAGACGGTCAAAGTACTAGAGCTTCAGCATCAGAATCAGTCCTTCCAATGAATATTCAGGATTGATTTCCTTTAAAATTGACTGGTTGGATCTCCTCGCAGTCCAAGGGACTCTCAAGAGTCTTCTCCAACACCACAGTTCAAAAGCATCAATTCTTTGGCACTCAGCCTTCTTTATGGTCCAACTCTCACATCCATACACGACTACTGGAAATTACAGCTTTGACTAGACAGACTTTTGTTGGCAAAGTAATGTCTCTGCTTTTTAATATGCTATCCAGGTTTGTCATAGCTTTTCTTCCAAGGAGCAAACGTCTTTTAATTTCATGGCTACAGTCACCATCTGCAGTGATTTTGGAGCCCAAGAAAATAAAGTCTCTCACTGTTTCCACTGTTTCCCTGTCTATTTGCCATGGAGTGATGGGACTGGATGCCATGATCTTAGTTTTTTGAATGCTGAGTTTTAAGCCAGCTTTTTCACTCTCCTCTTTCACTTTCATCAACAGGCTCTTTATACAGCCTTGATGTACTCCTTTCCTAATTTGGAGCCAGTCCATTGTTCCATTCCAGTTCTAACTGTTGCTTCCTGACCTGCATACATATTTCTCAGGAGATAGGTCAGGTGGTCTGGTGTTCCCAACTCTTTAAGAATTTCCCCCAGTTTGTTATGATCTACACAGTCAAAGGCTTTAGTGTAGTCCATGAAGCGGATGTTTTCCTGGAATTCTCTTGCCTTTTCTATGATCCAACAGATGTTGGCAATTTGATCCCTGGTTCCTCTGCCTTTTCTAAATCCCGCTTGATCATCTGGAAGCTCTCAGTTCACATACTGTTGAAGCCTACCTTGGAGAATTTTGAGCATTACTTTTCTAGCATGTGAAATAAGTACAATTGTGTGGTGGTTCGAACATTCTTTGGCACTGCCTTTCTTTGGGATTGGAATGAAAACTGACTTTTTCCAGCCCTGTGGCCACTGCTGAGTTTTTCAAATTTGCTAGCAAATTGAGTGCCACACTTTCACAGCATCATCTTTTAGGATTTGAAATAGCTCAGCTAGAATCCCGTCACCTCCATTAGCTTTGTTCATAGTGATGCTTCCTAAGGTCTGCTTGACTTCACGCTCCAGGACATCTGACTGTAGCTGAGTGATCACAGAACACTCAGTAACATAACACACGATGCTGTGCTTAGCTGCTCAGTCGTGTCCAACTCTCTGTGACCCCATGGGCTGTAGCCCACCAGGCTCCTCTGGCCATGGGATTCTTCAGGCAAAAATACTGGAGTTGGTTGCCATGCCCTCCTCCAGGGAATCTTCCCAACCCAAGGATCACGCTCAAGTCAACTGCATTGTGGGTGGATTCTTTACCAGCTGAATCACCAGGAAAGCCCAAGAACATTGGAGTGGGTAGCCTATCCCTTCTCCAGAAGATCTTCCCGACCCAGGAATTGAATCGGGGTCTCCTGCATTGCAGGTGGATTCTTTAACAGCTGAGCTACCAGGGAAGCCCGTAATATACAATAAACTCACACAATTTGAAAGATTTGACATATGTATAAAAACTATCACTAGAATCAAGTAGCACTTGAGCATACTTAGAGCCTAGATACTGGTCTCTAATACCATTCCCACTCAAAGGAACCAGGACTGCTCAGAGAAACAGCTGATTCCAAGGCTGGGGCACAGTAGGTATTCCTGAAACAATTTGTTATAATGAAAGTAAAGTGAAGTCACTCAGTGTCCGACTCTTTGCGACTCCATGGACTGTAGCCTACCAGGCTCCTCAGTCCATGGAATTTTCCAGGCAAGAGTACTAGATTGGGTGCCACTTCCTTCTCCAGGGGATCTTCCCAACCCAGGGATCGAACCCAGGTCTCCCGCACTGCAGGCAGACGCTTTACCGTCTGAGTCACCAGGGAAGCAATGAAACTAAGGAAGTACTTATAAAAGATGATGGGAATGTGTTCCAGCATTGTAAGAATCAGCTTGAAGGGGCCCCCACTAGCTAACTTGTGTGCCAAAGTAATTAAGTACAGTAATGATTGGTGAACCATTGAACAAAATAAAGTTCAGGAATCCATACCAATAATTGATAAATAATGGGAAGAGGGAGGTTCTTATTTAAAGTAGAATGAAGAGGGATCACTAATAAATGAGGAGGGAGATCTGGAGTTGGAAAAATCATCTAACAACAACTGGATAAGGACTGGATGAGGCAAAAATCATTTATGGATAAATGCTGATGAAAATCGGAGCATGTGTATGTATTTAAAGTGTCCCTTATAGACTGTTTACTGGTTGAAACAGAACAAAAACCCTCAGCAATAACCTTCAGTGAAAGAACTAAGTTCTACTTTGACCAGGTGATCAAAATTAACATCACCAGTGAAAAGCAGATGCTCATGTGCCTCCAGCTGTGATGCCCTGAGAAGTGCTTGTGCTCACCTATGAGGTTTGCTGGCTGAGAGTACATATCCTTAATCCAATCAAGAGGAAAATACAAAATGGAAAAAACTTTATTTAAAAAAAGTATGAAGGGTTCTACATTCTTCCAAATTGTCCATGTCATAAAAAGATATAGCCATTTGAAAACTAAGTGTATTATGCAATGACATGGGAAAATATCCAGGATATATTACTAAGTGAAAATGTTTAAAAGATGCATTACTTTGAAAAATGGACTACAAGGATATATTAAAATATAAAGATGATTTTTTTTTTTGTATTTCTGTATTTCCTAAGTTTTATGCATTTACTTTGAAATCAAACAAAAATGTTCCTTTTAGAAATGCTTTGAGACTCAGCAGCCCTAACCACAGCTTTCACTCTACGTTCAGACTCATACACTTTTCTGAAACTAGAGGCAGGGACAGCAGAACTATTGTAAGTGGTTATTTTTACTATGTGGACAATTAATTTTGGCTGCAATTTGGAAAAAAGCTCCCTGGGGAGTCTACCATCCCAAGAGCTCTCTTCACTGTGGTCACCTCCCACCCCCATGCCACTCTTTGTATGGTCTGCCCTTCACTGCCCAATTGTTATCTTCACCTTCATTAGAATGGGAGGAATTGGAAGGAATAGAAAGAATGCCTACATCTCTTTAAACACACATTCCTTCTTTTACTCTCAACAAATAGTGTTAATCCTTTCTCTTCAACTGCTTTGAATAAGCCTAAGGAAAGGCCCCTGCTGCGCCTGCCAATCAAAGCAAAGGAAATAGGATAGAATAATTGGATATTTTCCTCTAATTTGAAAGGCAAGGGTCTTACGTTCCACTCGTTTATGTGAAATAGCTATTCTTAAACTGCTTTCTTGATATTTCCACTCTGTGTCCAAAAGGCATCTCAAATCTAACAGATCAAAAGCATTGTTTTCTATTTCCCTCACCCCTATATCTATTTCTTTTACAGATTCCCCCACTTCAATAAATGGCACCAACACATGATGATACTAATAGTAACACCTTACATATCTCACACTACCCTCAAACCAGCCCTTGTTCAGCCCTTGTTACAGTAGAGGAAACTGAGAACAGAGGTAAGTAATGTGCCGAAGGTGACATAACCACTAAGTAGTACTGCTAGGACATGAACCCCAGCAGGCTCCATCTGGCTTCTAGGCTGTTAGTCACTGTACTCTATTGCCTCTCACCTGTCTACCCAGAGGCTGAAAAGCCCCAAACCTCATTCTTTATTATTTCCTTTCTTTTCCAGTCCTCTTGCTCCCCAACCATATCCACTCCATCAGTAAATCCTGTTAGATTGATTCCTGGCCTCTATTTCTTTCCAATTCCATGCTAGCCCGACACTAACCCAGCCACTCCTTACTTGCATGAATGCACAACCTCATCTCCCTGATCATTCTTGCATATTCATTTCAGTCCATTTTCCATGTAATAGCCATCAACCTTATAAAACAAATCAGATCAATTCACTCTCTTGCCAACCGCCCCAATAGTTTCCCTCTGCAAAAATCCAAAATCCAAAATAGACTTTGGACACAATGGTATATTCATTTCTTATTGCTGCTGTAACAAATCACCATAAATGTAGGGGTTTCAGTTCCGTTCAGACGCTCAATTGTATCCGACTCCTTGCGACCCCATGAACTGCAGCACGCCAGGCCTCCCTGTCCATCACCAGCTCCCAGAGTCCACCCAAACTCATGTCCATTGAGTTGGTGATGCCATCCAACCATCTCATCCTCTGTTGTCTCCTTCTCCCCCTGCCTTCAATCTTTCCCAGCATCAGGGTCTTTTCAAATGAGTCAGTTCTTTGCATCAGGTGACCAAAGTATTGGAGTTTCAGCTTCAACATCAGTCCTACCAATGAACACCCAGGACTGATCTCCTTTAGGATGGACTGGTTGGATCTCCTTGCAGTCCAAGGGACTCTCAAGAGTCTTCTCCAACACCACAGTTCAAAAGCATCAATTCTTTGGCACTCAGCTTTCTTTATAGTCCAACCCTCACGTCCATACATGACCACTGGAAAAATCATAGCCTTGACTAGACGGACCTTTGTTATCAAAGTAATGTCTCAGCTTTTTAATATTCTGTCTAGGTTGGTCATAACGTTCCTTCTAAGGAGCAAGCGTCTTTTAATTTCATGGCTGCAATCACCATCCACAATGATTTTGGAGCCCAGAAAAATGAAATCAGCCAGTTTCCACTGTTTCCCCATCTATTTGCCATGAAGTGATGGGACCAGATCTTAGTTTTCTGAATGTTGAGCTGTAAGCCAACTTTTTCACTCTCTTCTTTCACTTTCATGAAGAGGCTCTTTAGTTCTTATTCACTTTCTGCCAGAAGGGTGGTGTCATCTGCATATCTGAGATTATTGATATTTCTCCCGGCAATCTTGATTGCAGCTTGTGCTTCCTCCAGCCCAGCATTTCTCATGATGTGCTCTGCATATAAGTTAAATAAGCAGGGTGACAATATACAGCCTTGATGTACTCCTTTTCCTATTTGGAACCAGCCTATTGTTCCATGTCCAGTTCTAACTGTTGCTTCCTGACCTGCATACAGGTTTCTCAAGAGCCAGGTCAGGTGGTCTGGTATTCCCATCTCTTGAAGAATTTCCCACAGTTTATTGTGATCCAAACTGTCAAAGGCTTTGGCATAATCAATAAAGTAGAAATAGATGTTTTTCTGGAACTCTCTTGCTTTTTTGATGATCCAGCAGATGTTGGCAATTTGATCTCTGGTTCTTTTGCCTTTTCTAAATCCAGCTTGAACATCTGGAAGTTCACGGTTCAGGTATTGCTGAAGCCTGGCTTGGAGAATTTTGAGCATTACTTTACTAGCGTGTGAGATGAGTGCAATTGTGCGGTAGTTTGAGCATTCTTTGGCATTGCCTTTCTTTGGGACTGGGAAGAAAACTGACCTTTTCCAGTTCTGTGGCCATTGCTGAGTTTTCCAAATTTGCTGACATGTTGAGTGCAGCATTTTTACGGCATCATCTTTTAGGATTTGAAATAGCTCAGCTGGAATTCCATCACCTCCATTAGCTTTGTTCGTAGTGATGCTTCCTAAGGCCCACTTGACTTCACATTCCAGGACGTCTGGCTCTAGGTGAGTGATCACAGCTTTGTGATTCTTGCCACCTCTTCTTAGTATCTTCTGCTTCTGTTAGGTCCATACCATTTCTGTCCTTTATTGAGCCCATCTTTGCATGAAATGTTCCCTTGGTATCTCTAATTTTCTTGAAGAGATCTATAGTCTTTCCCATTCTATTATTTTCCTCTATTTCTTTGCACTGATCACTGAGGAAGGCTTTCTTATCTCTCCTTGCTATTCTTTGGAACTCTGCATTCAAATGGTAATATCTTTCCTTTGCTTTTCACAGCTATTTGTAAGGCCTCCTCAGACAGCCATTTTGCTTTCTTGCCTTTCTTTTTCTTGGGGATGGTCTTGCTCCCTGTCTCCTCTACAGTGTCACGAACTTCTGCCCATAGCTCATCAGGCACTTTGTCTATCAGATCTAATCCCTTAAATCTATTTCTCACTTCCACAATATAATCATAAGGGATTTGATTTAGGTCATACCTGAATGGTCTAGTGGTTTTCCCTAACTTTCTTCAATTCAAGTCTGAATCTGGCAATAAGGAGTTCATGATCTGAGCCATAGTCAGCTCCCAGTCTTGTTTTTGCTGACTGTATAGCTTCTCTATCTTTGGCTGCAAAGAATATAATCAGCCTGATTTCAGTGTTGTCCATCCGCTGGTGTCCATGTGTAGAGTCTTCTCTTATGTTGTTAGAAGAGGGTGTTTGCTGTGACCAGTGCATTTTCTTGGCAAAACTCTATTAGTCTTTGCCCTGCTTCATTCTGTATTCCGAGGACAATTTTGCCTGTTACTCCAGGTGTTTCTTGACTTCCTACTTTTGCATTCCAGTCCCCTAGAATGAAAAGGACATCTTTTTTGGGTGTTAGTTCTAAAAGGTCTTGTAGGTCTTCATCGAACTGTTCAACTTCAACTTCTTCAGCATTACTGGTCGGGGCATAGACTTGTATTACTGTGATATTGAATGGTTTGCCTTGGAAACGAACAGAGATCATTCTCTTGTTTTTAGGTTGCATTTAGGACCCTTTTGTTGACTATGATGGCTACTCCATTTCTTCTAAGGGATTCCTGCCCACAGTAGTAGATATAATGGTCATCTGAGTTAAATTCACCCATTCCAGTCCATTTTAGTTCCATTTAGGAAAATCAGGAGAACATTATATCTCAGAAGGCAATAATAATGTTCCTAGATCACCTCAACTGTGTGAAATGTTGCTCTTATTTGGTCAAGTAAGAGCTTTATAAATGAGAAATTCATGCTGGTCATGGCTGATTATTGCTTACAATCATTAGTTAAATGAGGAGGAGGTGGCTGCTAATAAAATTGAAGTATAAGTAGGTTACAAAGGTCCTCAAAGTAGAAAGCATATTTTATATAAGCATTTTAGACATATTCACCAGTAACTGATAAAATCATTTTAAGTGATAAATCATTTTAAGTGAATTTTGTTCTTTTCATTACATATGTGAAAACGAATACATTCACACTGCAACCTATTTAAGCAATATATAAGTATATAGAGTAAAACATATATATAGAGTACAACAAGAGTCTCTGCATACCTCTGAGTCTCACTTCCAGAAGAAGCTATTGCAATTCTACCAATCATTTATTCAATGAATTTGAATCCATATATATTTTTATGTATCTTCATATACATTTTTTAACATGAGTGGAGTCATTTTTCTAATCATATTTTTGATTTCTAAAATTCCTAATAGCTTCTTTTGTTTAACAGGCTGTTATTCTTTCATGGTTACAATCCTGGATGTACTTTGAAGGATAGTCTAACTTTAAAAATTTGTCTTAACATCTTCTGTTTGCTATTTAACAATTTCTCCTTGTGTTAAAATTTTCTTGTGTGAATTCAGAGCCATCTGCAACAAGGCTGGGGGGAGGTTTTTCTCACATACCTGGTAATCTTTGGTTGGGTGTTTACCCTAAGCCTAAATTTCTATGTCTTCTCATCTGCTTTGCTGTTTATTGTTGCCTAGACTGTTTTTAAAGGTTGTGATGAAGGGGCAGAGTATGCTGGGGGCACTGGAAGTTTGTCTTAGGATGTGGGAACCCTGGGCTCTCCTGGGGTTCAGTAGCTGCCAGGGTCCTCAGCTCCAATCCTCACACTCATTGCTTTATTCTGGGTACAGATGCCTTGCAAAAGCTGCTTCACATAGGAACTGTTGATTGGGGGAGAGGTGTCTTGGTGAGGGGCCATGGCTTAAATGTTCCAAATATGATTCCTCAGAGTAGGTTTCATTGGATCACTTAAATCAGAATCGTGTGTGTGTGTGTGTACGGGGTGTTTTAAATGCAGATTGCTCAGAGACATCCCAAGCCGCAAAGTAAAACCAGAATATCTGTGGGAATGGAGCCCAGACACTGATCCTAGGACTGGGTCTGTGGGGGAGGTCATACTGTAACACACAGTTTCAATAAACTCCCCAGGATTCTTCTGTAGACTGGAGTTGGAGAATCCCTGTTATGATGATTTGCGAGATCCCACTCCCTTCTGTTTGTGTTAACTGATTGCAAGTGAGTCCTGCCTATCACATGCCCACCACACAATCACTTTTCATCTAGTTTATTCCTCTGTAGAGTTGACTCTTTTTATTGTCCTTCCTATGTCTTTCCTTTTAGGAATTCCTAAAAATTTCTCACCTTTTATAACAGTCTTTCTTGTTAGTCTTATTTACCTAACTTATCCTACATACATATATATAAAACAGAAGTGTATTTCCTCATTCTCTTTATATATACATACAGTTATATATGTTAAAACTAATAAAGTTGCATTTGACAGCATCCATATTTTTTATTACTTTAGGGAGGTCTTCCCTAAATTAATCTAGATGTGACATGAAATTTGTAGAAAATGTCATTACTTTTCAGAGCATCACTAACACTCTACTTCTTTAGTAAACATTACTGGTTACCTTCTGGACATGTACTATAGCTTTCTTCACAGCCATCAGAGCCCCATTATCATCTGTTCTCAGGACAAATTCTGCTTGACCTAACTCTGGTAGTCCTGCTGCCCCTGCCAGTGATTCATTTAGGAGAGGGTTGTAAAGGGTTCCAGCCAAGAGATGTAATGAGAGGGCTATTTGGCAGCTTCTGGGAAATTCTTATCTCACTTCTAAGGAGACTCTAGAAAAACAGGCCCTTCCGGCCCCTGGGGTGGTTATATTTGGATGTGGTACCTGGACCTGCAGCCATTTCATGATGTTAGGAGACTTAGCCTTGGGGTGAAGCCAGTGCTGAGGGCAGCAGAATGGAGACAGAAAGAACATCCAGATCCTTAGTGACGTTGTTGAGTCAGTGGATTGACTAAACTTGAAACCCCTCTACCTCCGTTACTCATAGCTCAAAGCATCTTAAGTGATGAAATCTCTATTTTCAAATATGTAACAAGTTCTTCTAAACCTTGGAAAATATTTCCTTATACATCTTAGGGAGAAAAGAACCTCAGCTCATCCATTTAAAAACTGCCGTTTCCCATAAATAAAAATCCACAAAATTTATATCCAAACATTTAAAAATTTTTAAACAAAAAAATTATATTAAGTTGGATAGGTGAAACTCATTCCTGTACCCACCCACCACCCCACACATAAAGAGCAGGAATTTAATTTTTTTAAAAATATGATTTCATAGTGCCTTCCAATTTTTGGAAGTTCAAACATGTTTGAGTATGTAGAGCAAATCTCAAATTTATTAAGAAATTGTATGTCTGAATTTTTGAGTGTATTATTTTGACTTCAAACTGAATTTATCATAAAACAATGGCCAAGTTAAAAACTTGGTTTTAACCTTTTAATAAAATAGTTTTTAAATACTATTGGAGACTTACTGAGCTCTGAGTGCCTTAAGCTGTCCCAGACCCTGATCCCAAACACCCAACCTACTCAACTTCATCCTGTTTGTGAAGGAGCATAGACGGAGAAGAGATGGAAGAGGTAGGTATGGGCAGCACAGAGAAAGGTCTCTAGCAGTTGGGACCATTTAAGTGGCTCTATCTTTTGTAACTCAAGTTTTCTAAAAGTGGTTACTTTGCTCATTTTCTAATTTTAAGAAGTTCTCATATAGGAAGAACCAGGTTTGTTATAAACTGAAACAACAGCATCAGCATTTTTGCAGTGATTTCCTCCAGGTAATTCATTTGATAGACTTTAGTGATGTAGTATTTTCTCCCTCCAACTTCAGTCTCCTTTGACTCTCATCATTTCTCAGCACTCATATTATAAATTATATTAAAAATATAACTAACAAAAAAAATCACAAGGCATGTATTAATATTAAATGGGCTGTGGCCAGACTTGGCAGCCTTCCAAGTGGTCAGAATCCTCTTCCCTGATGTTACTAGAGGGTGGAAACTAATGCTTCTTTACTGGCAATTCCCATCTTGCTTCTCTTTTTCATGTTTCTTTCATCAGAAAGTTCCTCGCTGGGCCCAGTGAGTCATGCTAGTACCACTTGTCCTCTCATTCCTTCAACCCCAGCCATCATACACAGAGAATTGAACTATTATTTACTGCAATATTGACCACAGTGTTGTAAATCATGAATATTTGGTTTTAACTTTTGAAAATAAATTATTTTGCTGCAAATAGTCAAAGTATACATTAATTTGATAGAGTATTTTTAAAATTTGTTCTTCCTTATTAAGAATTTTGTTGAACACATTTTTCTTAGGAGTAGTTCAAGGTCAACACAACATTCAGTTGCTAAGCATTCTAAATATTTATATTTCTTATGAGGCTCATCCTTCTAAAATATAGGAACTGAAAACCAAAGCTACCAGTTCATATACCACAAAGAAAAAAATTTACTTACGTTTCAAAGATTATATAAATTCTTTTTGTAATTATAGATGTTCTATATTTATACTATGGGCTTCCCCGATGGCTCAGCTGTAAAGAATCTGCCTGCAATGTAGGAGATGTAGGAGATGCAGGCTCAGTCCCTAGGTTGGGAAGATTCCCTGGAGGAGGAAATTGCAACTCACTCCAGTTTTGCCTGAAAATCCCATGGACAAAGGAGCCTAGTAGGCTACAGTCTAAAGAGTTGGAAAGAGTTGGACATGACTGAGCAACCGAACACAAATATTTACACTATAATATTTGAAATTTCTGAAATAAAATCATTTTAAAAAGAAATATTGTTCTGGATATTTTACAAAGGCATTGTCTTATCATTTGTTTTCCAACATTTTCTTTCTCACTTATGTAATGCACAAGCACTCCAGAATTTCAAAGATACTCAATGGCACCCCACTCCAGTACTCTTGCCTGGAAAATCCCATGGACGGAGGAGCCTGGTAGGCTGCAGTCCATGGGGTTGCGAAGAGTCGGACACGACTGAGCGATTTCACTTTCACTTTTCACTTGCATGCATTGAAGAAGGAAATGGCAACCCACTCCAGTGTTCTTGCCTGGAGAATTCCAGGGACGGGGAAGCCTGGTGGGCTGCCATCTATGGGGTTGCACAGAGTTGGACACAACTGAAGCGACTTAGCACCAGCAGCAACTGTCTTTTTGAATCTAAAATTGATAGTTTCAAGAAACAACTTCAATGTTGTTTCTTCCAGGCAGATAATAAATAGATGAAAAGAGAAAAATTTAGAGAATATTAAGTTACTACATTTGAATAAACAGGGAAACCTTTAATACTTTTCCCTGGATAGGTAAAGAAACATTTCATGTATTTAAAAACATGTACAGGTCCTTCAATATAAGCCAGAAAAGTGAGAAAAATAGCAGTAGACCATACCCACACAACCAAATTACTGTCCCGAGTCACAGAGAATACATGAGGGTCTTTCTAAATTCTTGTAGGTTGTTCAATATTCACCATCTTACATGAGCTTTTCTTTATATTTGTCCATCTCAGTCACTGCCTTCTGAAGTTTTAGCCCAAGTGCTTCTACTTGACACTGTAAATCTGGAATGACATAATATATTCTTCTGATTAGTACATTTTAAGTATCCAGATATTTTTATAGGAGAAAAACACATTCTTCTAGAGTTGCCACTCAGCTCCTGAAGAATAATGCAGTTGTTTATTCCATTTTACTTGGATCACCATATGTAGCTCATCTGTACTCTGAAACCCAACAGAATTACTGGGTTTTGATAGACTCCATTTATTAGCTTCTTTCTGCCCCTAACATCATGCTAATTTTCAAACAGCTAATTGGCTAAATTTTGCTAATGTTTTCAAAGGCAATTTATGTTGCAGCACACATACGAATTTTTGATCATGTGACTCACTTCTGAAACACTTGACTGCCTGAACTTACTCATGCGATCTGGAACTGAGAAGTATTGCTGAGGCCTCTCAGTAAGAACCTAAATAGATAAACCATGTGCAAGGCTTCTGGTAAAGACTCTGTTAACTCTGGGTAGCATCTAATAGGCATTTTAATGACTTCCAAAGCCAAGAAAATACAAGCAGGAAATTGGCTTCCATAGAGTCTTGAACTGGGGAATTCAAGTAATGTTTGAAGAAGATTATTCAGGGAGCCACATCTCACATGTATGGATATAGAACTGAAACTAGAGCAGAAAGAACATATGGCTTGAATGATTTGAGTCCCACCAATAGCCTGTGTGTGTGGACTAAGGCCTGAACCCTACACTCAATAACAGCCCTCATTGGTATTCTTTTTGGATATAAGGTGGAAAACAAATTTACATGGGTGGACTAAATGATTTCTATGAAGAAAATAATTTAAAATACTGGAATTTCTAAAATTTCTGTTACATCTATTCACGTGTTTTAATCACATATTTTAATAGTAAACTTTAAAATCTTTAAAGTTGTTCAGTCACCCAGTCATGTCCAACTCTTTGAGACCCCATGAACTGCAGCACACCAGACCTCCCTGTCCCTTACCATCTTCTGAAGTTTGCCCAAGTTCACGTCCATTGCATTGGTGATGCCATCCAGCCATCTCATCCTCTGACACCCTCTTCTCCTTCTGCTTTCAGTCTTTCCCAGCACCAGAGACTTTTCCAGTGAGTCAGCTGTTCATATCAGGTGACCAAAATACTGGAGCTTCAGCTTCAGCATCAATCCTTCCCATGAGTATTCAGGGTTTTTTTTTTTTTTTTTCCCTTCAGATTGACTGGTGAGTCAGCTGTTCATATCAGGTGACCAAAATACTGGAGCTTCAGCTTCAGCATCAATCCTTCCCATGAGTATTCAGGGTTGGTTTTTTTTTTTTTTTCCCCCTTCAGATTGACTGGTGATCTTGCTGTCCAAGGGACTCTCAGGAGTCTTCTCCAGTTCGAAGGCATCAATTCTTTGGTGCTCTGCCTTCTCTATGGTTCAACTCTCACAACCATATGTGACCACTGGGAAGACTATAGTCTTGACTATATGGACCTTTGTCGGCAGGGTAATGTCTCTGCTTTTCAGCACACTGTCTAGGCTTGTCATAGCTTTCCTGCCGAGATGCGATTGTCTTCTGATTTCATGGCTGCAGTCACTATCCGCACTGATTTTAGAGCCCAAGAAGAAATATCACTACTTCCTCCTTTTCCCTTATGTTTGCCATGAAGTAATGGGACAAGATACCATGATCTTAGTTGTTTTAATATTTAGTTTTAAGCTGGTTCTTTCACTCTCCTCCTTCACCTTCATCAAGAGGCTCTTCAGTTCCTCTTCACTTTCCCATTAGAGTGGTATCATCCACATATCTGAGGTTGTTGATGTTTCTCCTGCTTATCTTGAATCTAGCTTATGCATCTATACAAATATATAACATTCTATATGTATCTTTAATCTGCCTTCTTAACTTTGTTTTATGAAGATAAGCCAGTTCCTTAAATCAGAAAATAAATTCACTCTAAACAACTGTTTTAATTAGAATTCACTACATATTGGTATAAATTTTTATGTTTATTCAGCATGTTCACATATATTAATATTATCCCTCAAACTGCCACATAAATGCAAATAGCCCCACTTTTCAGGTAGTGAAAAATGAGATCTTTGATTATCTTGCCTAGTATCTTACAGTGAGTAAATGCTTTAGCCAGCAGTCAAACTGACAGGATTTTAAACTTGGGTATGGGGATCTGAGTACAGCTCCTTATTTAAATAAATAATTCAACATGGACTTGATAGATAGTATTTGTGTGGTATACCTTTTCCACTTACCGAGTGATATCATTATATGAGGGAAAAGATAAAATAACATACACATAGAGAGTTTAGTTTTGAGTGTAATCTTTTGAAACAAGACAATCTCTAATGAATATGCATAATGTGTTACTTTATTATTAAAAACATGTGGGCTTACAGAGGGTTCTATTCACACAGGCACAGCTAAAACATTTCTGCCCATCCTCTGAAGAATAAGGAGGGAAGTTGACATTTGTTGATGGTATACTGTTCCAGGTGCTATGCAGGATGCTCTCTCCTACATCATGTAATTCATAGTCACAACTATCATGAAAAACAGATATACATTTTATTTTTACCAGAAATTTCTAAGAATCAGAGTAATTAACTAACTTATAAAAAGTCACAGAGCTATTTACAAGTGATCCTGTGATCCAACTGAGGTTGGCTTCATCCCAAAGTCTTGATCTTTCTCTCTTACATGGACTGTCAAAAATATAAAAACTTCAAGGTGATATGATATTTGTCCATGAAAATGTGGTCAGTATGGCCATATGTTTGTTTAGCACATCCTAGAATCTTTAAAGAGGTATATCTAAGGTAAATGAAAAACATTATCTATTACTACATAAAATAGGTACTAAATTAGTGTAATGTCCAATTCCAAGAGGTGATTTAGATTTTAATTTTTGAAAGTTTAAAAGCTAATATAATTAATGAAAGTCATTAAGACAAATACAGTATCATTGTGACTGCCTACAGTACTGATGTGTCTGACTCTTTGTGACCCCATGGACTGCAGCCCGCCAGGCTTTTCTGTCCATGGAATTCTCCAGGCAAGAATACTGGAGTGGGTTGCCATTCCCTTCTCCAGGAGATTTTCCTGACCCAGGGACTGAACGCAGGTCTCCTGCATTTCAGGCAAATTCTTTACCATCTGAGACACCAGGGAAGTCCATTAAACATCCCTTGATGCTTTTGTCAGGATATAATCCTAAATGAGATGAAGCATGGATCTGAGCCCACATGATAAATTCTGTATTATTACTTCTAAATGCAGCTGTTGTTAAGAGGAAGAACTGATTATCTTAAAAATAAACTCCAAAGAATTGGTACCTGATATATGAATTTTATGCAGTTAATTCTCAATTACTTGATAATTGGTAGATAATTTAGCAGACGGTTAAAATGATAGCTAATTCAAAACCCATTTTTATAGTATTGAAAAGTATTCTTAGGATCACATTTAAATATACTTGTGCATCAAAGTTCTAGAACTTACTAGATTTAAAGGAAAGTAAGTGACACAATCATGATTCAAATCAAGAAAGGAAAAGCTATTATGCTTTCCAATATTCTTCTCTCTACACACCCACCTACATTTCCCTTTCTCCCTATTTCAAGATAAACATAGATTATCTCAGTCTTTAAATCACAGTACCCAATGAGCAGGGAAGCCAGTTCCTTCAGATTATTCACTAGGTATTTACAGCACCTCTGAGTTAAAACAGAGAAAGCAAATAAATGTTTTATTACTTTAAAACACACAGAAACCACTAGAGGCTGTCAGGTAGAAATATAAGTAATGTCAACGAATAAATCATTTTACTTAAGGAGAGAAGATCCCACATAGAATCAAGAAAAAAAGATTCATTATGAATAATCTATAATGTAAGCAGCCACCAGTATATACTTAGGAGCTGGTTAATACATTTTCATAGCTTTTTAAAAAACTTGGTTAAATTTTCTATAATAAACAAGCAATAAGAATTATTTCAAAAATACAAAGAACATATCTTCACCGTTCTGAATGAGGTGTATGCATCCTATTGGTTTATTGTTGGTTCTGATAGATCAGTGGGGTCTTTTTGTTTCTGGAAGCAGAGTGCCCAGTCCTGTCCTTAATAAATAAAGGCACACAGTTAGGCTTAGCAGTAGAGAGATTAAGCCACCTGCCTAAGACAGCTCCTTCAGTCCTTGAGATAAGGAGTTCTTAAATAGGTGTATTGTTCTGTGTAGTTCTTCTCTATAGTCAAATAAACTCAACTTCAATTTTCTGTCATTCAGCATGACATTGGATTATGAGGCAAAAGGCCTTGAATGCCTATAAAAAGAAAGGAAGCATTGGCTTTAAACACCATGCAGATGTAAGGCAGAACCCATGGAAACAATCCAAAATTTACAACAGCAAATTCTACTATAAGGTGACTGTGTTCTTTGCAAATATTAAATAAGAAGCAAATGATTTTAAATGAACAGGACAAAAAGGAGCTTTTAGCCTCTCTTCATACGAAGACAGCTGCTTGCTAAAGAGCATTACACAGGCATCAGATCTGGGGTAATTAGTCATTTAAGAGAATCCTGTTATTCCAAAAGGTTTCTAGAATCTACAAATACAAAAGGTTTCCATAGTTAGCTATTTTATAGCAGGATATAAAACTTTATAGTCATTTGGAGAGTATATTAAGTAAGTATAATGTTTGAGAAAACAATAAACAAAACCTTTATAGTGGAGAGATATTTCAAGCTTAAAACTTTCTGGATAAAGAAAATACACACAAAAGGAATTTAAAATCTGATTCAAAGTACAATATGAAGGAAAATGATTGCAGGTTCAAGCAGCAGAATGGAAGAATAAACAGACAGGAGAGCTGGAACCCACAGATCCAGATCTAGGAGAATTTTTTTAAATGAAAATGTGAAAGCTATATATATATATATATATATATATATATATATATATATATATATAGTTTGTTTGTTTAAGTGGTAGAGACAATTGAAAAAAAGGAAATATAAAAACTCACCACTCTGAATATACTCCTAAGACAGGATAACAGAGAGGTGGAGTGCATGAATGCTAAGGCCACCTGCCTAACTTCAAATCCTGGCTCTGCTCCTTGTAAACTAAGTGACTTCAGGTATTTTAGTTTTCTGATCTATAAAATGGTTATTACAGCATATGATTGTTCTGGGAACTATGTGACTTCATATAGGTAAAGAGGAGATGAGTGCCAGGCACATAGTGGGCACCACATAACTACTGGTTATCATCACGGGGAGTGGTGGTAAGGCCACACATTGCCCCCTACTTCTGCTCTGAATCTCATCACTTCTTAACCTGTGAACCTTGTCCTACAGTTGGACCTAGTGTCATCAATGGTTATCTTGTACAGGGAAGGGTAAATATGAAGGTTTTAACTATATACTTAAAAAATAATCTACAGAGTTAACTCTGACAAATTGTTAAAACTTGTAAAATACAGGTGATGAATTCACACACATTTGTTATATTATTCACTGTATTTGTTGGTGTTTGACATATTTTGTAGATTTATTGTTTAGAGAGAGGTCTTACTTGTACAGGTCAGGCATAGCATGTTCTGTACTAAGGAGTCCAATCAACTCAGTTCTGTGCGTCCAAGGTACAAAAGAATACAAGATGGCTAGACCTTAGTGGGGGTGTGGGATGAGGTTGAAACCAAAAGCAACTGGTTTTGTGAATAGGGAGGTTTGGTTCACTGGTTTGGTGAATAGGAAGGAGAGAAATTCAATTGCAGTTGAAGGGGATATGGTAACAAGAAAATATTTTTTATTTTGCTTTTGTTTTAAGATATTGGGACGTTTATTTGCATTTAATTAGAGGGTACCTACACTTATGAATTTAACATTTGCCTTCTAATCTGTACTTAATGTGTGAAAAATAGAACTTTTTGCAGGTATTTTAAAAAACTACACTAATGATGTGAAGCTATAAATTTCATCTTAATTCTTATTGGTTTTGCTACATTTTCAGACCTATTGAGGTAGCTATACACAGATAAGATTAATTCCTTTTTGACTGATATATAACATTTAATTGTGTGCATGTACCAAATTTTACTGATCTAGTCCAATAGTGATGAAATCTAAGTTGCTTGCCCAGTACTGAAAGTTGCTCAGTCATGTCTGACTCTTTGTGATCCCATGGACTATACAGTCCATGGAATTCTCTGGGCCAGAATCCTGGAGTGGGTAGCCCTTCCCTTCCCCAAGGGATCTTCCCAACCCAGGGATCAAGCCCAGGTCTCCTACATTGCAGGTGGATTCTTTACCAGCTGAGCCACAAGGGAAGACCAGTATGTCACAACAAATAATCCTGCAACAAAAGCTTCTTACTGGAGATGGGAATGAGATGGCAGAGCACAAGGACCCTGACACTCAGGCAGGAGCAGAACCAGTTCCACAGTGGCAACTACAATCACAGCATGCCCTTGAGAACACACACTTGGGAAGAAGTAGGACTAGTTCAGTAGTGTGACTTGACCCTGCTACGCCCAACCAAGCCTCTAACCAAGGCGTGCATACCAGGGGAAAAGTGGAACCAGCTCAGAAGTGCAGGCTGAGTCCCTCAGCCATGCCCCCAACTAAACTGGAGACTGCCATCCCAGGAGGGAGAAGCTGAATACCCTTGGGGCTTGTGTTCTAGTCCATTAGGCCCTGGCCCTGCCCCCATAGGATGCTGACTTCCATGGGGCCTAGGAAGAGCCCTGGCTCACACCTGGTTCCAGTCCTATCCCCTCCAAATCCAGCATGATCTCCCACCATGGTGGAAGCTGCCAATACACCCTGGGGCAAGATCTGCACTGTGCTCATTTCAGACCTGGCCCTCCTAGCAAAGCCACTGGGCACATGCAACTGCATAGGGACACTCGCACATGAAAATATGCCTTCAAGATCAGGACAGGCAAGCGGTTCACCTAATTTCATAAAGGAAAACGGAGCAATTTAAACAGAACGAGAAGACAGAGGAATATGCTTCAAATGAAAGAACAAGATAAAAACCCCTAAAAAACCCTAATAAAACAGAGATAATTACCTGATAAAGGTTCAAAGCAATAGTAATAAGAGTGCTAACTGAACTTCAGAAAAAAATAGATGAACATAGTGAGAACTTCAACAAAGAACTAGAAAATATGACAACCTGTCAGAGCTGAAGAATATAATAACTAAAATGAAAAAATACTAGAAGGAAATAACAGCAAAATTATGGGGTATAGACTGTATAAGCAGTCTGAAAGATAGAACAGTGGAAATCATCCATTCAGAACAGCAGAAAGAAAAACACATTTTAAAAAATGAGAATAGTTTAAGAGACCTTGGACAGTATCAAGTGTACTAACATTTGCATTATAGGGGGTCACAGAAGGAGAAGAGAGAGAGAAAGGGGGACAATGTATTTATTGAAATTACAGTTGAAAACGTCTCTAAACTGAAGAAGGAAATAGATGTCCAAGTACAAAGAGCACAGAGAACCCGAACAAGATGAATCCATGTGCCAGACACTAGATTCTAAGTGTATTATACCTCATTTAATCTTCCCAATGTAAACTAACTAAAACATAAGTTCAATGAGGGCAGGAACCTTATCTTTTATACTCATAGTGTCAGAAACAAAGAAGGTGCTCAAAAAATTACTGTTGAAAGAATGAAATTTTGGAGATATTAGAAATAAGAATTTCAGCAAATAAGACTTTAAAATTATGTATCTAAGATTAAAGTGGATGGAACTGAAAGAGTCATCAGTTTTCACTGGTAATACCTAATATGTATCTTGGCACTAAAGTGTAACTTCCTTATAAATATGTTCTTTTATTTCAATAGACTCTTTCTGACTACCTATCAACAAGATATATTTCCTTGTCCTTAGAGAAATCATAATCAAGTGCCTCATTTACCTTCATGAATGATAAATTATGTTTTAAATGACAAATCAGTAACTCCTTTAAACTTGAAACTGTTTTATTTTCCTACCGTTTTAAATGACTTTATTGAGTTAGATTTTCAGTTAATTATGTGGCTGAAATTGTGGGATTTCTGATCAGATGTAACTGATGTGAATGAACACAATCAGTATGCTGCATTTAGATGTCATATATATAAATATTATTGTACCACAGTTTGAGCATAGAGTGTCACAAAAGTAGTATTTCACTTAATTTTTTTTAATGAGCATTAACAAAGAAAACCTTTACAGATGTAAGAATGTATACCAATAATAAAAGAAAGTTCTTTAATGAGTATTCAACTATATCAATTGCACATTAACATCTTTTAATTTAAGCAAATATTTTATAAAGCTCAGATGGTGAATACACCCACTTGGAAAGTTCATTTTAGAGGCTATATTTCAGAGGTTTGATTCACATCTATTTTGAAACAGTATACTTGAAGTACATTAACATTTTCTGCATAATACCAGAAGGGACTGAAATAACATTTGGAGATTTTTATAAATCAGATGATAGAACAGGTGTGGCTTTTCAGCTAAAAAGTTATAATTTGGTCCAGAAGCAGTTATATTAAAATCAGAAAACTATTTATCTGGGTGTGTGTGGGGAGGAGAGAGTAGATGAAATCAAGCTTGGGAGATAATCAAATATTTAAAATTTGGAAATAATTTTAGTCTAATACTAAGGATCAAGAATTTGCTTCAGAATGAAAAAAAATGCTTATAAACCTCCACTGTACTTTTATTCTGAAGACTAGTCAAATATAAAGATAATTGTCATTAGTAGGGGCTTATAAAATATAACAAATCATGGAAGGAGTCTTAAATTCTATTTTTCACCCTGGTTAAATCATTTAACCACTCTTTATCAACTGGCAATCCTCATGATTTAGGAACTTCTGAATACAACAGAACACTATTATGTTTTCTGATAAATTTGTATAAATAAATCGACAAAATTATATTTCATTATTTTATGTATTATACATCTTATATATGTCAGTTTAGTTCAGTTCAGTCACTCAGTCGTGTCTGACTCTGCAACCCTGTGAATCGCAGTATGCTAGGCCTCCCTGTCCATCACCAACTCCCGGAGTTTACTCAAACTCATGTCCATCGAGGTGGTGATGCCACCCAGCCATCTCATCCTCTGTTGGCCCCTTCTCCTCCTGCCCCCAATCCCTCCCAGCATCGGGGTCTTTTCCAATGAGTCAGCTCTTCACATCAGGTGGCCAAAGTATTGGAGTTTCAGCTTCAACATCAGTCCTTCCAATGAACACCCAGGACTGATCTCCTTTAGGATGGACTGGTTGGATCTCCTTGCAGTCCAAGGGACTCTCAAGAGTCTTCTCCAACACCACAGTTCAAAAGCATCAATTCTTCAGTGCTCAGCTTTCTTCACAGTCCAACTGTCACATCCATACATGACCACTGGAAAAACCATAGCCTTGACCAGACGGACCTTTGTTGGCAAAGTAATGTCTCTGCTTTTTAATATGCTGTCTAGGTTGGTCATAACTTTCCTTCCAAGGAGTAAGCGTCTTTTAATTTCATGGCTGCAGTCACCATCTGCAGTGATTTTGGAGCCCAAAAAAATAAAAAAGTCAGCCACTGTTTACACTGTCTCCCCATCTATTTCCCATGAGGTGAAGGGACCAGACGCCATGATCTTAGTTTTCTGAATGTTAAGCTTTAAGCCAACTTTTTCACTCTCCTCTTTCACTTTCATCAAGAGGCTCTTTAGTTCCTCTTCACTTTCTGCCATAAGGGTGGTGTCATCTGCATATCTGAGGTTATTGATATTTCACCTGGCAATCTTGATTCCAGCTTGTGCTTCTTCCAGCCCAGCATTTCTCATGATGTACTCTGCATTGAAGTTAAATAAGCAGGGTGACAATATACAGCCTTGATGTACTCCTTTTCCTATTTTGAACCAGTCTGTGGTTCCATGTCCAGTTCTAACTGTTGCTTCCTGACCTGCATACAGGTTTCTCAAGAGCCAGGTCAGGTGGTCTGGTATTCCCATCTCTTGAAGAATTTTCCACAGTTTATTGTGATCCACACAGTCAAAGCTTTGGCATAGTCAATAAAGCAGAAATAGATGTTTTTCTGGAACTCTCTTGCTTGTTCAATGATCCAGCGGATATTGGCAATTTGATCTCTGGTTCCTCTGACTTTTCTAAAACCAGCTTGAACATCTGGAAGTTCTCGGTTCACGTATTGCTGAAGCCTGGCTTGGAGAATTTTGAGCATTACTTTACTGGCGTGTGAGATGAGTGCAATTGTGTGGTAGTTTGAGCACTCCTTGGCATTACCTTTCTTTGGGATTGGAATGAACACAGTTAAAAAACGAAGTAATAAGCTGAAAGGGAGATTCAAAAAATTATACAGGGTGCAGTACAGGAAGTGCATCATGTCAAACACTGGGCTAGATGAAGCACAAGCTGGAATCAAGACTGCCAGGAGAAATATCAATAACCTCAGATATGCAGATGATACCAGCCTTGTGGCAGAAAGCGAAGAGGAACTGTCTAGTGGTTATCCCTACTTTCTTCAGTTTAAGTCCGAATTTGGCAATAAGGAATTCATGATCTGAGCCACAGTCAGCTCCCAGTCTTGTTTTTGCTGACTGTATAGAGCTTCTCCATCTTTAGCTGCAAAGAATATAATCAATCTGATTTCCAAGTTGACATAAATATATATGTATTTATATATTATTTTGTATATGAGACAATGAGATTTTTCAAGACAAATATATTAGTAACAGATATGGATAGACTAGAGTGAAGTAAGCAGAAGGACAGGGACTTATATTGAACAGAATATTAGCAGAAAACATTTACGGGATAAAAAACAAGAAGACAGGGTTGTTAATAAAGTAAATGGAATCTGTGTGTGTGTGTTAGTTGCTTAGTCGTATCCAACTCTTTGCAGCCCCATAGACTGCAGCCCACCAGGCCCCTCCGTCCATGGGATTCTCCAGGCAAGAACACTGGAGTGGGTTGTCATTTCCTTCTCCAAAAGAAAGTATAGAAAGAAAGAAAGTGAAGTCACTCAGTTGTGTCTGACTCTTTGCAACCCCATGGACTGTAGGCTACCAGGCTCTTCCATTCATGGAACTTTCCAGGCAAGAGTACTGGAGTGGGTTGCCATTTCTTTCTCCTAAATGGAATCTAGAGAAGTTAAATCTAAAAATATTTAATAAATTTTCAAATAAAGTCACATAATCACATAAAGATCAACTTTCTTTCATCAATTGGTGTGTTTTCCAACCAGAATGCTTGGAGAGAGTCCTCTGTGCAGCACTGATTCTCTGCAAACCGGGAAGGAGATGGAACACATCCTCAGGTTCACAGGGTACTGATTCTCTTTGCTGTGCCATTTTTCCTCATGCTGGGATGGCAGGAAAATAGGCATAGGGCAAGAATTTCTTCAAGAGTCTTTCATGCTACAAAACTAATTGGTACTAATTACATTTAAAAATTCTACCCCACAATTATGTAACTTAAAGGTAAGAAGCACAAAACCAAAACATTTTATAATTTCAAGAATGAAGCAAGGGAAGGCAACACTAACGTACATGAGAAAAGACTATAGGTATGGTGTTATTTATCACAATACATTTTAACAGAAAAAAGTGAAACAACTGTCCCAAAATAAGATATGATTAAACATTATGATTCATCCCATGTCAGAATATTTTTGACATGGAAAGATTTTATAATAGAAGAAATTGAGAGCTATTTAAGGTTATAAAACTCTATTATTCCACTCATAAAAATTTATATATTTAAAACATTAAATCTAGGAAGCTATACATCAAATGCTTATGATACTATGCAAATATTGGAATTTCCTGATCAGTAGTGAATATGGATTATTTTGGTAAAAGAGAATAAAAGAATCATATTAAAGTAGCCTAGCACTGAACCACATAATACCTATACCCATCTTATAACCTATTTTATAACCTATTGATCATTTGTGTACTCCACCACCAGGTATCTACTATTCTTGGAACCTCTTCTGCCTTCCCCTTACAGAAACTTGTTTTTACTATGAGTACTGGAAGTACTGATAAAGTAGCTTTCTCTGAAGTATAAATTAATGATAACAATGTGTGGTGGAATTCAAAGGTTAAGAGTCCAAATTTTGGCAGCGTAGTTCTGGACTCGGGTCCCAATTCTGCTGATTAGTGGCTGTGTTGCCTTGGGTGAATGACTTAGTCCCTTTACGCCCTAGTAATCTCATCTGTACACTGGAGATGATAAAAAAAAGTGCTTCACCCAGGAGGACGATAATAAGAGGGTACACAGGGACTTCACTGTGTTTGACATGTAGTTAATGCTTAGTTAGTAGGAAAGAGATGCTGGTAAGATGTGAGACATTGAATATGGGCTGGGTAGGGGGATGGATCATTTATTTTTCACTCAGATACTGTGTCAGTAATCCTCATGCTACTGGCCCATAATGTGGATGATTTGTAAATGTCTACGAGCAGCAGGTATGCTGTATATATACACCTGGGTAAAAGAGTACTGTGTGTGACAGAGTGACCGGCTGTAAGTCTTGTCATGAGTATGTCCATGTGGGTATTAGGGACAGGGCGGAGGATAGTTCCCTCCTCTCACTGCTCAGATGGAGCTTCCTTGAAAAGGCATCATGCTTAGCATAGAAGCCACGTATAACACAGAAGATCTGTTCCTAATCAAGCCTAGACTTAATGATACAGGTGCTAATTAATAATGCTGAACGACCAAATTAATAGGTGATTGGTGACTGAATGGGCAGAAGATTACTTAGGTTAGGGGGGAGAGGAAAGAGGATTCCATCACCTCATGCCACAAGTACAGAACTGAAGAAAGAATAAATGGGGGCAGGGAGTGGCTAAGATAGCGGAGTAGGACCCTGAGCTCACCTCCTACCCACGGGCACATCAAAATTACCACTGTTTGCAGCAAAACTGTCTATAAAAATGACTGGAAGACTAACAAAAGATTTTCCATAACTAAAGACATAAAGGAACTATAATAAGACAAATAGGAGGGGCAGAGACACAAAATAGTCAAGAGCCACTCCCTTAGGTAGTGATCCATAAATGAGGGGATAAAAACAATGGCAGAATTTTCCCCCAAGGAACAAGAGGTCTAAGACCCAAATCAGGCTCCCCAGAATGGGAGTGCTACACCAGGAAGACAAGTCCCCAGAACATCTGACAATGGAGGCTGGCGGGGCTTACATATGGAAATGCTAGATGGCTATAGGAAACTGAGACTCCTCTCTTAAATGGTGCATACAAAATCACACATGCCATGAGTCCGAGTACAGAGCCAGGAATTTGAAAGGAGCCTGTGTCAGACCTATTTGTTTATCGTAAAGAGCCTCCTGGAGATACGGGAGGCAAGTGAGGCTTCCCATGGAGATAGAGACATCAGAAGCAGTCATTCTGGGGAGTTTATTCTACCAGAAGGACACTGGCAAGCACCATTTTGGAGTCCTCCCTCTGGACTGTTAGTTCTGGGGGCTTAACCACATACCAGCAAACTGACACCAGCCCTGGTGTTATGGGCTCCTCATGCCTGGCGGTCAGCTGCCCTGGGACCCAGTCCTGTCTACCACAGTGCCAGTGGCCAGCCCCAACTACCAGCGCACCCACAGTAGTCAGCCCCGCCACAACAGAAGGCCCACACAGTCCGCATAAGAGTATCCATACAGAATAGAGCTTTCATGATCAGAGGAGAATGTGCTTGTTGGGCCCCACAGGACATCTTCTACATAAGGTCACTTCTCCTAGATCAGAAGATATAATCAGCCTACCTAATACATAGAAAAAAACATAGAGAATTAGGTCAAATTAGGAGACAGGGGAATATTCTCCAAACAGAGGAACAAGAAAAAAAAAATGAGGAAAAAGAACTAAACAAAATGGAGATAAGAAATTTACCCACTAAACAGTTCAAGGAAACAATTACAAAGATGCTTAAGGAACTTGGGAGAAGGATGGATGAACATGAGACAAGTTTACCAAAGAGTTAGAAAATATAAAAGAAGACCCAAACAGAGCCAAAGAATAATATAACTGACAAAAATATATTAGAAGTAAGCAACAACGTATTAGATGATACAGGGGAACAGGTCATTAATCTGAAAGTCAAAGAAATAGAAATCACCCAAGCTAAACAGAAACCAAAACAAAAATCCATCTGTTTCAATGAGGGTCATTTAAGAGACCTCTGTGATATGATAATAGCAAGTGCATGAACATTTGCAATATAGGGATCCCAAAAGGAGAAGAGAGAGAGAAAAGGGGGCAGAAAATTATTTGAAGAAATAATAGGTAAAATTTTTCATAACCTGGGAAATGAAAAAGACATCTAGGTCCAGGAAGTACAGAGAAGGCCAAATAAGATCAACCCAAAGAAGTCCATACCAAAGCACATTACAATTAAGATGTCAAAAATTAAATATAAAGAAAGACATTAAAAACAGCAAGAGAAAAACTACTAGTTACATACAAGGGAACGCCCATAAGACCATCAGCTAACTTTTTAGCATAAACTTCGTAGGCCAGAAAGGAGTGGTATAATATATTCAAAGTGCTGAAAGAAAAAAAAAAGTCAGAAACAATATTTTACCCAGCAAGGGGATAATTCAGATTTAAAGGCGATATAATTTTACAGATAAGCAAAAGCTGAATAAGCTCAGCCCAACTAAACAGCTCTTCAAGAAACAGTAAAGGGACTTTTCTGATGGAAAAGAGAAGACTGCAACTAGAAATAATAAAATTGTAAAAGAAATTTAAAAAATCTCATTGGTAAAGTCAAGCATATAATAAAAGCAGTAGGTCCAACATTTACAAAACAAATAGATTCAAAGAAAAAAGTAGCAAAACCATCTTATCTACAATAAAAATAATTAAGGATACACAAATCAAAAAGATGTAAAACTTCAACGTCAGAAACATTAAACATGGTAGAGGGGTGAAAATGTAGACTTGTTAGAATGCATGTGAACTTAAGAGATGAGTACAATTGTGCAGTAGTTTGAGCATTCTTTGGCATTGCCTTTCTTTAGGATTGGAATGAAAACTGACCTTGTCCAGCCTGTGGCCACTGCTAAGAGTTTTCCAAATTTCCTGGCATATTGAGTGCAACACTTTGAAAGCACCAATTTTCAGTTCAGTTCAGTCACTCAGTCACGTCTAACTCTTTGCGATGCCATGAACCGCAGCACGCCAGGCCTCCCTGTCCATCACCAACTCCCGGAGTCCATCCAAACCCATGTCCATCAAGTCGGTGATGCCATCCAGCCATCTCATCCTCTGTCGTCCCCTTCTCCTCCTGCCCTCAATCTTTCCCAGCATCAAGGTCTTTTCCAATGAGTCAACTCTTTGTATCAGGTGGCTAAAGTATTGGAGTTTCAGCTTCAACATCAGTCCTACCAATGAACACCCAGAACTGATCTGCTTTAGGATGGACTGGTTGGATCTCCTTGCAGTCCAAGGGACTCAAGAGTCTTCTCCAACACCACAGTTCAAAAGCATCAATTCTTCGGCACTCTGCCTTCTTTATAGTCCAACTCTCAAATCCATACATGACCACTGGAAAAATCATAGCCTTGACTAGACGGACCTTTGTTGGCAAAGTAATGTCTCAGCTTTTTAATATGCTATCTAGGTTGGTCATAACTTTCCTTCCAAGGAGCAAGCATCTTTTAATTTCAAGGCTGCAATCACCATCTGCAGTGACTTTGGAGCCCAGAAAAATAAAGTCAGCCACGGTTTCTATTTGCCATAAAGTGATGGGACCGGATACCATGATCTTAGTTTTGTGAATGTTGAGCTTTAAGCCAACTTTTTCACTCTCCTCTTTCACTTTCATCAAGAGGCTCTTTAGTTCTTCTTCACTTTCTGCCATAAGGGTGGTGTTATTTGCATATCTGAGGTTATTGATATTTCTCCCAGCAATCTTGATTCCAGCTTGTGCTTCCTCTAGCCCAGTGTTTTTCATGACGTACTCTGCATATAAGTTAAATAAGTAGGATGACAATATACAGCCTTGATGTACTCCTTTTCCTATTTGGAACCATCATCTTTTATGACTTGAAATAGCTCAACTGGAAATCCATCACCTCCACTAGCTTTGTTCATAGTGATGCTTCCTAAGGCCCACTTGACTTCACATTCCAGGATGTCTGGCTCTAGGTGAGTGATCACACCATCGTGATTATATGGGTCATGAAGATCTTTTTTGTACAGTTCTTCTGTGTATTCTTGCCACTTCTTCTTAATATCTTCTGCTTCTGTTAGGTCCATACTACTTCTGTCCTTTATTGTGCCCATCTTTGCCTGAAATGTTCCCTTGGTATCTCTAATTTTCTTGAATAGATCTCTAGTCTTTCCCTTTCTACTGCTTCCCTCTATTTCTTTGCACTGATCGATAAGGAAGGCTTTCTTATCTCTCCTTGCTATTCTTTGGAACTCTGCATTCAAATGGGTATATCTTTCCTTTTCTCCTTTGCCTTTCATTTCTGTTCTTTTCACAGATATTTTTAAGACCTCCTCAGGCAACCATTTACCCTTTTTGCATTTCTTTTTCTTGGGGATAGTCTTGATCACTGCCTCCTGTACAATGTCATGAACCTTTGCCCATAGTTCTTCAGGCACTCTGTTTATCAGATCTAATCCCTTGAATCTATTTGTCACTTCTACTGTATAATCATAAGGGATTTGATTCAGGTCATACCTGAATGGTTTAGTGGTTTTCCCTAACTTTCTTCAATTTAAGTCTGAATTTGACAATAAGGAGTTTATGGTCTGAGCCACAGTCAGCTCCCAGTCTTGTTTTTGCTGACTGTATAGAGTTTCTTCACTTTTGGCTGCAAGAATATAATCAATCTGATTTCAGTATTGCCCCTCTGCTGATGTCCATGTGTAGAGCCTTCTCTTGTGTTGCTGGAAGAGGGTGTTTGCTATGACCAATGCATTCTCTTGGCATTCTCAGGCCTTTAGCCTGCTTCATTCTGTACACCAAGGCCAAAATTGCCTTGGCAAATACCTGGAGTAACAAGTGTTTCTTGACTTCCTACTTTTGCATTCCAGTCCCGTATAATGAAAAGGACATCTTTTTTGGGTGTTATTTCTAGAAGGTCTCGTAGGTCTTCATAGAACCATTCAACTTCAGCTTTTTCAGTATTACTGGTCAGGGCATAGACTTGGATTACCATGATAATGAATGGCTTGCCTTGGAAATGAAGAGATCATTCTGTCACCACATGCTGGCAAAGTAATGCTCAATGGCTGTATATTGTCACCCTGCTTATTTAACTTAGAAGCAGAGTACATCATGCAAAATGCTGGGCTGGATGAAGTACAAGCTGGAATCAAGAGTGCTGGGAGAAATATCAATAACTTCAGACATGCAGATAACACCACACTTATGGCAGAAAGCAAAGATGAACTAAAGAGTCTCTTGATGAAAGTGAAAGAGGAGAGTGAAAAAGTTGGCTTAAAACGACATTCAGAAAACTAAGATGATGGCATCTGGCCCCATCACTATATGGCAAATAGATGGGGAAACAATGGAAAGAGAGACTTTATTTTGGGGGGCTCCAAAATCACTGCAGATGTTGACTGTAGTGAAATTAAAAGACACTTGCTCCTTGGAAGAAAAGTTATGACCAACCTAGACAGTATATTAAAAAGCAGGGACATAACTTAGCCAACAAAGGTCCATCTAGTCAAAGCTATGGTTTTTCCAGTAGTCATGTATGGATGTGAGAGTTGGACTATAAAGAAAGCTGAGTGCCAAAGAATTGATGCTTTTGAACTGTGGTGTTGGAGAAGTCTCTGAGAGTCCCTTGCAGAGCAAGGAGATCCAACCAGTACATTATAAAGGAAATCAGTCCTGAATATTCATTGGAAAGACTGATGCTGAAGGTAAAACTTCAATACTTTGGCCACCTGATGCAAAGAATTGACTCATTTGAAAAGACCCTGATGCTGGGAAAGATTGAGGGCAGGAGAAAAAGGGGATGACAGAGGATGAGATCGTTGGATGGTATCACTGACCCAATGGACATGAGTTTGAGTAAACTCTGGGAATTGGTGATGGACAGGGAAGCCTGGAGTGCTGCAGTCCATGGGGTCACAAAGAGTCGGACACGACTGAGCAACTGAATGAACTGAACTGAAGTTAAGAGATAATTAACTTGAAATACTCATTAAAATATACATATATATGTTTACATATGTATGTGTATATGTTTGAAATGAGTAAGTTCCCAGAAACATACAATATCCCAAGATTGAATCAGGAAGAAACAGAAAATATGAACAGACTGATTACCAGTAATCAAACTGAATCAGTGATTAAAAATACTGCCAGAAAACAAAATTCCAGGACCTAATGACTTCACAGGCAAATTCTACACACCATTAAAAAATATATGTATATATATAACACTTATCCTTCTCAAACGATGCCAAAAATTGCAGAAGAAATGCTTCAAAACTCTTTCTAGGAGCTCAGCATCACCCTGATACCAAAACCAGAGAAAGACACTATCAATACAGTAAAATAAAAATTAAAAAGATGAAAATTAAGGCCAATATTACAGATAAACATAGAAAAAATCCTCAACAAATATAGCAAACCAAATTCAACAATATATTAAGAAGATCATACACTATAATCAATTCAGATTTATTCCAGAGGTGCAAGTATGGTTCAATATCTGCAAATAAATGGATAAAAAAGGTATGGTATGTAAACACACACACACACATACATATATACATTC
Source organism: Cervus canadensis (assembly GCF_019320065.1). NCBI lineage: Eukaryota > Metazoa > Chordata > Mammalia > Artiodactyla > Cervidae > Cervus > Cervus canadensis. Next base: position 84,285,571 of record NC_057392.1, read on the forward strand.
CTCAGCCATAAAAATATGAAATTTTGCCATCTGCAACAATAAAGATGGTTTTAGTGGGGCTTCCTGGTGGCTCAGATGGTAAAGAATATGCCTGCAATGCAGGAGATCCCAGTTCAATCCCTGGGTCAGGAAGATCCCCTGGAGAAAGGAATGGCAACCCACTCCAGTATTCTTGCATGGAGAATTCCATGGACAGAGGATCCTGGCAGGCTACAGTCCATGGGATCGCCAAGAGTCATACACAACTGAACCAAACATGCTAAGTAAAATAAATGAGACAAAGACAAATACACATGATTTCACAGATATGTGGAATGTTAAAAATAAAATGAAAATAGATTCATAGACAATAAATGGATGGTTGCCAGAGGAAAATAGGTGAAGTGGATTAAGAGTTACAGATCTCCAGTTATATAATAAATAAGTCATGGGCTATAATATACATCATAAGGAAGATGGTACAAAATACTGTATTAACTTTGCATGGGGACAGATGGTTCCTACACATTGTGGTGATCATTTCATAATGTATGCAACTGTCAAGTCATCATTTCATACACCTGAAACTAACACAATATTATATACATCGATTATATTTCAGTAATGAAAAAAGAATGAATGGTGCTAATCTTTCTGAGAGAGGTAGATTTAGGAATTAAGGCAAAGGGCAGAGTCCACAGGATTAAATTAAAAAAAAAAAAAAGATGTCTAAATTTAACTCAAGGACCTAAGGGTGATGGTACAGTCAAAAAAAAGTCAGAGAAAGTTGCAAGGCTAAGATCTAGCCTTAAAAGAGAAAAATCATGCTGGAGGGGAAGGAGGGAGAGTAAAAAGGTTGCCTTGGCACAGGTGAAATATGACTAGAGAATGAACCAGAATAACAGCTATCCCAAAGGTGAGAAAGGAATCTCAGAGAAGAGATAACCATCCTAATGAGTGGATGCCTAAGAGCAGTGAAGAAAATTCTAAGATTTGAACATTTGTAATATGAAGAAAATATGTAAAATAGAGATAATATTTCTAGGAAAGCTCAAAGTCAGGAGCAGATGACAAAGGAAACAAAAATAATCTTATAAGACTCCAGTGATCAAAGATGAAATGGCTTCTATAATAGGTCCTTTTATTGGTCTCCATATTCCAATTGTGACCTCTTTTTATACAAGAACTCTCTGGGTTCTAGTTGAGATCATCTGGTTTGCAATTTGTCTAGAGTCTGTAGGTTATCCATGTATTTTTTTGTGGGTGTGTGTGTGTGTGTGTGTGTGTGTGAAATCCCTGCTTTTGGGTATAGAAGCATCCCAAACAGTATCCCAATGTCAAGCTAGCCTCTTTTAAGATCTGTTGGAATATTCTATGATAAGCCAAAATGGAAAAGAATTTAAAAAAAAAAAAAGAATTTAAGCGTTACCTCCTTCCCTACCTCTACTCCTACTTCCTTCTCTTTGAGAAAATCTGTTTTGAAACAAAGAATTTTTTTTTCCATTAAAGAAAAAACAGCTGTTGGATTTAGCAAAACTAAGGATTACTTTAAACCTCCCTAGCTTTCTATTTGTAAAATCAGCATTTCTTCTGTTTTGGAAGCCAAGGTTATGTTATTCCTTCTGGAGCTCAAGGCTTCAAAAGCAATCATAGGGCTGGTCAATTCACCACAGTGAACTCCCTTTGAAAATCGTGCCTTGCAGGTAAGGTCACAGTGGAACTCTGTTCAGAGAGTCTTCCATTTGCCATGCATGAGATGACTCCTGAATTAATCACAGCCACTCCCTTCTTGAGCAATGTGTTCTAAGAGCAGGCTAACTGCTGTCACAACTAGCCAATGCTGACTGAAAACAAATTAGTGGAGGCAGATTTTTTTGAGTAAATTAAAATTCATAGTTTTCATTGGTTATTAAAGGAGTATTGAAGGAAATTCTAATACTTTTATCCTAAACATAACCATTTGGTTTGCTCTCACACGAGGAAAAACCACTTTAAAACGTTGGTTTAACAGTCTCTATTTGTGCAGTTCTTTTGTGTTCCTATGTTTTGTCTTGTTGACTCTCTTAACACTACAACGTAGTTAAGGAAAGCTACAAGCTAGAATCAAGATTACTGGGAGAAGTATCAATAACCTCAAACATGCAGATGAAACCACCCCTATGGCAGGAAAGCAAAGAGGAACTAAACAGCCTCTTGATGAAAGTGAAGGAGAAGAGTGAAAAAGCTGGTTTAAAATGCAACATGCAAAAAACTAAGATCATGGCATCCAGTCCCATCACTTCATGGCAAACAGATGAGGAAACAATGGAAACAGTGAGAAACTTTATTTTCTGGGCTCCAAAATCACTGCAGATGGTGACTGCAGCCATGAAATTAAAAGACACTTGCTCCTTGGAAGAAAAACTATGATAAACCTAGTGAAAGAGAAACTGAAGTCTCTCAGTTGTGTCTGACTCTTTGCAACCCCATGGACTATACAGTCCATGGAATTCTTCAGGACAGTATACTAGAGTGGGTAGCCCCTCCCTTTTCTAGGGAATCTTCCCAACCCAAGGATTGAACTCAGGTCTCCCACATTGCAGGTGGACTCTTTACCAGCTGAACCAAACCCAGACATTATATTAAAAAACAGAGATACTACTTTGCTGACAAAGGTCCATATAGTCAAAACTATGATTTATCCAGTAGTCATGTATGGATGTGAGAGTTGGACCATAAAGAAAGCTGAGTGCCAAAGAATTGATGCTTTTGGACTGTGGTGTTGGAGAAGACTCTTGAGAGTCCCTTGGACTGCAAGGAGATCCAACCAGTCCATCCTGAAGGGAATCAATCCTGAATAGTCACTGGAAGGACTGATGCTGAAGCTGAAACTCCAATACTTTGGCCGCCTGTTGCAAAGAGCCAACTTATTAGAAAAGACCCCTGATGCTGGGAAAGATTGAAGGCAGGAGGAGAAGGGGATGATGGAGGACAAGATGGTTGAATGGCATCACAGACTTGATGAACATGAGTTTGGGCAAGCTCCAGGAGTTGGTGGTGGACAGAGAAGCCTGGTGTGCTGCAAAGAGTCAGACACGACTGAACTGAATTGATCATATTCCCACTTTATAGATGAAGTAACTGAGTCAGAGAAATTGATAACTTATTCAGAAGTCCTGTAAAAGGCATAAACTTGCCAGAAAGCAGAAGTGTTTGATTCCTGAACCAGTTACTTTTAAAAACTGAACCGTGTCACTGTTTTTTTCCCAATTTAACACAGGAGCTACTCATTAAGGGATGTAGTACTTATACATTACACAACATGCATGAAACTCAAAAACATTATGCTAAGTCAAATAAGTTAGACAAGAAAGATCACGTTAAGTGATCACGTTATATGATTCTATTTATATGAAATGTCTAGAATGGGGAAATCTACACAGAAAGAAAGTAAATGAATGACTCATGGGGGAGGGGCAGGAGGGCAAGGGAAATAAATGACCAAGAGGTTTCTTTTGGTTATAGAAGTGTTCTAAAATTAGATCATGGTGATGGTCATAAATTCTGTAAATATCCTAAAAATCACTGAGTTTGTACACTTAAAATGCATAAATTTTATGATATTTAAGATATTTCTCAGTAAGGCTATTCTTTAAAAGTTCAGCTAGGATGTTAAAACATACGTGCAAAACAATTTAAGTAAAATACTTATGTATTATTTATTACACCAAAAAGTTTCCTGAGAGAAAAAATACCCAAAAGTGTTTTCACTAGGAATAAATTTTAAAGTTGGGCAAATAAATTTTAGGAAGAACATTAATGCTAAAGTGATTTATCTGAACTCTGTCTTCCAATATTTGTGACTGCTGACAAAAAGTAAAGGACACTCTATTCTACTAGGTGGAAGGAAAATCATTTAAATGGATGGGTTTGTGGGTCACAATGACCTCTAAGAGGAGTATTATCAATTGAGATAAATTATGCATTTGGAAGTTATATTAGTGTGAGCTAAACATAAAATTACAAAAGTTGTGTAAATAAATCTCTAAAAGGGAACTGAGAATTTAGCTTCTAAAATTTCATATTATAAGCTTTCCTATGAAAAGGATGAAAGTTTGGCATTAAGAGTTAAGCTGCTAATTAGTGCTTATGATTTACTCTTACACCACTATCAAATATATGGACTAGAATTATCATATGAACTTACATTTTCAAGCATTTATGTTTCAAAAGGCAAAGGGAAAATGTGGGCCAAACAAAGAAAAGTTTTTATGTAGAAAAGTAAAGATCATAAAGACTATATACTTGGATTAAAGTTGAAATTGTTCAATAGTGATTTAAAAGAAAAAGTATCAGTGTAAAAATAAAAATATTTACATGAAATATTAGAACTTTTAAATTCTATTTATAAGTACACAGAATAATGACACAGTATACAGCACAGGTTTAAAAAATTCAGAATATAAAAAATATTTCGTGCTAGTTAAAAGTATAACATGCTAATTCATTTATTAAGAGAGAGAACCTAAGAGAGATTTAGCAACAACTAAGAGCATAAATAATAAGCCACAGTATAAAAGTGCAAGTGAGACGAAATTAGAGATTGCAAGATACAGGGGAAATTAACAGTAAAACCTTTGAATGCTCTGAAGGAAAAAACAGGGGACAGAAGGTAGGGCAGATAAATTAGGCTAGAAAACAGAAGGGGAGAAGTTTAACTAGTACTAGAAAGGAATGAGTGATGCTTATCACTCACTTAAAAGCTGGTTCTGCAACTGTGGAGAAGCCAGGAGTAGGACTTGTAAGAAGGAATATAAACAATGCAAATACTTAAAAACTGGATTTAAGATTATTAATTACAAAAAGTCATTTACAAAGCTCATATCAAAAAATGAATTTAAATACTTTCTAGTGTATTCTTTGAACAAGTAATTATGCTTCTTTAAAACAAGACACAGGGAGAGTCAAGAGATGAACAGTATCAGTCTGCCCTTATTTTCATCTGCCCCAAGAAACTCTAAAATGCTATGTTCATTATGTTAATCCAGTGATTTGTCTGGGGAGAAGATATTCACTGTGATGCATGGCTTTTCCTCTTCTCAAATAATTGACATTATTTCTGAAAAGATATTAATAAGCTGAAAAAGCTATCAGTGATGATTATTGAGATACTGGAAAATCTTAAGCACATTAATTCATTAGTAATTGAAAAATTAGGCATGTATTTAAAAGAAAGCAGACTAAGAAGTAAGATTGTTAAAGTTTATGAGAATTAGGAAAGTAAATGTAAAATAGTAGAGAAAGTAAAGGTAATTTGAATGGCTACAAAATTGGAGCTAGAGAAATTTATAGCATGTTCTTAATATAAAGGACAAAAAAAGGCTGTTAAGAAAGGCTAAAATTAAGAGTGTTGGCACATATAACCAGCGTGGGGCGAGGACTCAGACGTCCCATGAAGACCTGTGAAGAGGTGGGCAGTATCTGCACACCACAAGTCAAAGTGAAGATGAGGCCAGTTGGCTGGTGTGTGGTTAATGCCAAATAATTATTTGCTGAAAAATTGAACTTATTCCCAGGATATGGTTAGCCCAGCACCAACCGATGGAAAAAGATGAGTTGTGGCAAGAGCCTGGCGTATAGGTCAATGGATAGTGAGCACAGGCAAAAGCAGATTACAACAAATAGAAAACAGCTACTGACAGGAGAGTAGCAGAGGGGCTGCCTTGGACCACTGGAAATGGGAGCACCTGTAAAACTCCCCCATGGACCCTAGATGGGAGAAAAAAGTGTACCAAGTATGGAAATACAATACTGCCAAGACCTGAGATGGAAATTTTGCTGTCTTTCCTGCACTTGTAGTTCTATAGCTTTCCTAAGCCACTGTATCCACTTTTGTAAAATGAACTGAAGAGAAACAATATGTTGGTGCAATCAGTTCACCCAAGGGTACTTGTGGATAAAGTAAGAGGGACATTAAAAAACATTCTAAATGTTCTGACAATTTTAACAGAGAACTTGATATGGAAATAAGATTGCTGTGGGGTAAAAAAAAAAAAAAATCCAAAAAACAAAACAACAAACCTAGTTCCCTTCATGGGTAGGTTCATAGGAAGTGGTACTTGTCATCTTGAGTTAAGAAAAGCTTTAATGATCCTGTCCACTACAACCTGTCGATTTCCAATGGTTTCAACCAAGAGAGCGGTAACAGATAGCCTTAATTTAAGATGGTTTCTTTCTTTCTTAACACAGTTTGAATGCTGTTACCCATGGAGTGAACCTATTTTTTACAAGCAGCAGAAACCTAATTTCGTCTTGAAATTTTGTGCTATTTTGCCCTGCAATTACACTGTCCTTTAGACAAACCTGTATTACATCTATAACTACACAACTTCTACATGAAGAACTGAACAGATCAGCTGCACCTTTGGTTTGTATATGGACTGCACTTAATGAAAGTGAGGAGTTAATGAATATAACAACTATGGCCAACCAGCATTGAATTATTTTGGTGAGGTTTTTTTTTAAATTGTAGGAGATGGAATGTGATGTGAGCTGAGTCTTGAAATATTTGTAGATTTTTCTTCTTTTTGGTAAGAAAGTTTATTCTTTATAATCAGAAAAAATTAAATAAGGGAAAAATCACCCATATTTCCATCACATTAAAATTTATTCTCATATCTTTATTGTTCTCTTCTGGTTTCTATTCATAAACACACCTATTTTGACATAATTCTAAGGTATACATAATTTTGTGATTTTTTTACTATGTAATATTATAATTACAGCCTTTCCCATGCTGATACCCAGTGTTCATATTGTTATTTTAAAAGTCTAAATAATGTTCCAAGTAATGGCATATGATAATTTATTACCCATCTCATTAGAGTTAGGGATAAATTATTCCTAACCACTCACCATTAAAAATATGATCTTTGCAAGCAAATAAACTTCTGCAGTTTTCTAAACATAAATTTAAAGAAGATTATTTGATCACAAACATCTTTATGGGTTTGTTGATCAGTCGCTGAGTCATATCCAACTCTTTGCGACTCCATGGACTGCAGCATGAGAGGCTTTCCTTTTCTTCACTGTCTCCTGAAGTTTGCTCAAATTCATGTCTATTGAGTTGATGATGCTATCTAACCATCTCATCCTCTGCCACCCTGTTCTCCTTTTGTCTTCATTCTTTCCCAGCATCAGGGTCTTTTCCGAGTTGGCTCTTTGCATCAGGTGGACAAAATATTGAAGCTTCAGCTTCAGCAGCAGAACTTCCAGTGAACATTCAAAGTTTATTTCATTTAGGGTTGACTGGTTTGATCTCCTTGCAGTCCAAAGGACTCTCAAGAGTCTTCTCCAGCAACACAATTCAAAAGCATCGATTCTTTGGCACTCAGGCTTTTTTATTGTCCAGCTCTCACATCCATACATGACTACTGGAAAAACCATAGCTCTGACTATAAGAAACCTTTGTCGGCAAAGTGATGTCTTTAATACACTGTCTAGGTTTGTCATAGCTTTCCTTTCAAAGAGCAAGTATTTTTTAATTTCACGGCTGCAGTCACCGTTCTCAGTGATTTTGGAGCCCAAGAAAATAAAATCTGTTACTGCTTCCACTTTTTCCCTTTCTATTTGCCATGAAGTGATGGGACCAGATGCCATGATCTTAGTTTCTGAATGTTGAGTTTTAAGCCAGCTTTCACCCTCATCTAGAGGCTCTTTAGTTCCACTTGACTTTCTGCCATTAGAGTGGTATCATCTGCATATCTGAGGTTATTACTTTTTTCCATGCAATCTGGATTCCAGCTTGTGATTTATCCAGGCTGGCATTTTGTATAATGTTTTATGGGTTAGAAAAATATAATATTTTTCTATCACCAAAGAAAGGGAGAAGCTTTACCACTAAAGTCTTTGTACTAAAATAAAAAGAGGTGAATGTCTTTAATTTTGTTTAGTTATTAGTAATTAAATGTTTCTTGCTTGTTTACCATATTTCTGGTGTTAATTTTCTGTTTCTGTTTTTTAGCAGTTGCCTTCTTGGAGTCTTCTCACATACTTGAATAACTTATTTATATGGATTGGATAGTAACCCTTTGCATACCATATATAATATAAATATTTTTTCAATCTATTTTTATGTTGTTTGGCAGGTTTTTTAATTCATATATTCTACATTTTTATAGGCAAAACCTATCAGTTTTACTCTTTGCAATTTCTAAAGTGCTGCTTTATCCTCTATAATTAGGATAAGTTCTATATCTTTTTTTGGTGCTAGTTTTTCCTGTTATTTTTTTCCTATTTAATTTGAGGTTATTTTGGTGTCTTTGGGTTATTTTGCTTCAGTTACCCCATACCACTTATTACATAATTTTGCTTTCCCCACTTGCTAATAACACTTAAAGTAAAATTGATTCTACTTCTGGATTTTCTATTCTGTTCTAAAAATATACATTTGTTATTTTTACAGCTGCTATACACTCCTATAACAACCTAGTCCAAATATGCTAGAGCTAGGGAGCTAAACACCGTTCTTACTTTCCAGACTGTTTAAAAATATATTTTCCCAAGATCTGAAATGAGAGCAACCAACACAAAGTAGCAGGAGCAGTAGAGAATTTATTCCAAGATCAACTGGTATCTGGGACCAGAGGAGGTGAGTGATCATGTAGGATGTCCAGTGTTTTGAGGACATAGCAGCTGCACCCTCTCCAGATGGTTCTGGGGGGGCATGATTTTGGCTATGTTTCTAGCAGTTGTAGCTTCATGGTTTTCTAACCATTTTCTAACCACCTTCTCAAAGATTCTGAATATCTACATAATATCTTTTCAATAAAATCCTTTGATTTTAGTACAATTAATTTTTAGTAATTGCAACTAAGAAATCTCACTAATGCTTATTTTATTCTATTCTGTTTATTTTATATATATATGTTTTTTTACAAACAAAAAGACATTTTATTAACATTGTTATGGCAATGCCTCCCAGGAACTGATGGATCCTCAACATATAGCCCACTGAGCTGCAAGTGATGAATCAGAGTGAAACGATTATTGTAAACAGTGCAGACAAAGAAAACCCCAAACCTCAAAAGAAGATGGAAAATCACTTACAAAAAAAGTAGATAAAAATAATATACATTTTTCTATTTTAAAAAGTACCAATTCTCAAGTGGCAGAGGGTGGAAAGCCCCAGGACCTGGCACCCCAGTATCCTTGATGGTTGAGGGGACAGGCCTACTCTGGCTCCTAAAGTTAAATTTAAGCATCCCGGTTCTTCATCTTTTTTACTACTGCTATACAATTTTCATTCCTAATAACTTCTTCAGCACATCAGCTTCAGTTACCAGCCTTCATCAAAGTGTTAAGAGCAGAGACTCTCCCACTGTAAGGCTAAAATCTGAGTAAAGAGTGAAGAGACCAGACATAGAATCTTAAAAGGCCAAATGATAGTGGAACCAGTGACAAAACACTTCTTTTAAATTAAGCCATTTCTGTTTTTTACTATGCTAGAATGTGAACATGCTTTTTCCTATTTTCCTTATTCTTATTTTTAAACTAGTAAAAATTTTGCCTCATCACAGGAATCACCTTGAGCACTTATTAAGAGTACAACATCTAAGAATCTTGGAGATACTGAATGTGTTTGAACTGATGTGCAAGAATATACACTTTCAATAGGTCCCTTTATTATCTCCCCAGACAAATTTCCACAGTACTGGATATTCTTGTGGCCAGGCAATTTTGGGAAACACTTCCTTAGCTTTAATTCTGAGAAAACTTGTTAAGCTAATGGTCCATTTTTGTAAGAGGAAAGTGGAGGGTGGAAATTCATCCCCTTCTTTTCTTTTTTTTTAACACAGAAAAGGAGTTCAGTGTTTTCATATGCCTTTTTGGAACTGAGTGAAATGATTAAACAGCTAACAAGCTTTGGCCCAACAGAGACCTGAGTTTGAATCTTAGCAGCGTGACCATGGCCTACTTCTCTATGTCTGATAAGAATAATAAAAGCTTACAATTTAGATTGGGGCTTTTCAGGTGGCAATAGTGGTAAAGATCCCGCCTGCCAATGTAGGAGACCGAAAATACCCAGGTTTGATCCCTGGGTCAGGATGATCCCCTGGAGAAGGAAATGGCAACCCACTCCAGTATTTTTCCCTGGAGAATCCCATGGACAAGAGGAGGCTGGCGGGCTACAGTCCATAGGGTCACAAAGAATTGGACAGGACTGCATGCACACATTAGAATACTATGAGGATTAGATGAAAGATGCTTAGTGCTAGTCAAATGACTGGCACAGAGAGGGTTCCTAGTTAGTGAAAATGTTTTCCTTTTCTTCTCTTGTCTTATGTCAGTAAATTACTTCTTTTCTTCAAATATAGAAAGGTAGTTACTTGACTTAACCCTTAACTGTCTGTTACATGCAATATAAGACACATTCTCTAGTGTTTTACTGTTCTTTTAAGAAACAAAACCATTCAAGGAAGTGGCTTATCTTAGAATCAGATTAAAATGATGAAAAAAAAGAGAGATAAGGATAATAATCTTTGATTTGAGGGGGACTGCATTTTTTAAAAAGTTATTTATAACTATGAAATGTATGTTTTAGCAAATCTGTCCTAAATTTGTCCTCCTCTATGAAGTCTGAAATAATAGAATGGCATATTAAGAGTTTTATTTTACATAATTTTATTTCATTTTATCAATGAGTAATATATTCAAGTGGTTCAAAATATTTTGAAAGTATCAAATATACAGTTGAAATTGTTACACTGATGTTTGTAACATAAATGTATCTATAAGATTACTTTTAATATATTTGTCTTGATTTTGGTAACAGGGTTACCCTGGCCTTGTAGGATGAGTTGGGAAATAATTCCAATTTTTCAGTTGTTTAGAAAATATTGTATAAAATTAGGATCCTCTCTTCCTTGAAAGTTGGTAGAAATTGCTTGTAAAATATAATCTAGCCTTTTTCTGGTGAGAAAATATTGCTTTGATTTCTTTAATAGTTATAGGAACATTTAATTTTTTGAGTAAGTCATGGTGAGATATATTTTTCTAATAATACATCCATCTCATGTAAGATTTCAAAGTTGTTGGCAGCATTCACTTTTCTTTTTACTCTTTATCTGAAGTTATTGTTCCTGTTTCATTCCCTATATTTTTCGTTTGTTTCTTTTCTCTTCTTGTGATTGAATTGCTAGAGGTTTGTCTATTTTATTATTTTTTAAAAAATCAATGCTTTTTTGTTTATCTTCTTTATCATTTTTCTGTTTTCTATCTCCCTGCTGCTCTTATTTTTATTGTATTTTTCCTTTTATGTTGAGTTTATTACCTCCTTCTTATGTAAATATTTAAAGCTACACATCTCCCTCAAAGCATCACTTTGGCTGCATCCCACAAATTCTTGATACATAGTGTTTTTTAACACCATACAAGTCCAGATATTTTATATTAAATACTTTATATTTAATTTCTGCTTAAGCCTCAAAGTTTTTCAGCAGTGTGTTTTTGTAAAATTGTAAAAGATACAAGGATGCTCATTACATTAAAAACAACAGTTAAAGAAGTTAATGGACATACATATTCTTGAATGAGAAAACTTTTATAATATTAATATTAATAAGACTTAATATCACTAAAAATATTAACTCTCTAAAAATCAGTATAAATATAACACAATTCCAATTAGAATTCTTGTTGGGATTAGAGTTGAATAAAATTACTTTAAATTTTATGTGGAAGAATATCTACCTGTGAATATGTAAGAAAAGTATACAGACTGGAAGAGAAAAACTTTACTAGATCTCTATCAGAGTTTTTGAATTAGAGGTGAATAAATGATCTTAAAGTTCAAATTGAAGAAAACTTCCAAATATTTTTAAAAATATATATTTTTAAAGTATTTAAAAAGTAAGAACAAAGAAGAAAGACTTACCAGTTGTGAGGATATGCTATTAAGTCTAATGAATATGATATTAATGGTACATCCAATAAGTTAGTGGAACAGAAAAGAGAATATGGTAATAGATGTCAGCGTTTTGAAATTTTGCCATATGACAGATGGTAGTTTTATTTAGTAGGTAAAGGATAGATTACTTATTGTAATACACAATGCTGACACAAATGGCTATGCATATGGAAAGAATAAAACTGGACCCCAAATCTCATACCATATAAAAGGCAAACTGCATTTGTATTAATGGCTTAAATGAAAGAAAATCCAAGAGACTATATGTATAATCTACAAATGAAATGGACTTTCTGAACTAAGACTAACTGGAAACAATAAAAGACAATAATTTTATAATAGCCAAAACAAAAATGTTGATATGCTGCAATTTACTGTGAAAAATCAACAAATTATACATTAGAAAAAAATGAATATAGAAGATAAATAATTACTTTGCTATATAAAGTGCCCTTAAAATTGTTGCAAAATTCTACTAATTCAATAGAAAGTTGGGAAAATCTAATTGACAAACTAATTGACATGAGACAAATTAAAATACCTGATTTTAAAATTTGTATCCAGTTTCATATTGCTTCCACATTCATGTGACAACTTATCTTTCAAAACTAGGTTCTCTCTCTGGAGAACTCCATCATGAAATACTCCCCAGCAAGGAGGCTGAGAGCCCTCTGTGACCTTCTTCATTCCCTTGTCTATTCAGCCAGGCGCTTACTTCTCTAGACCTGGGTAGTCCTCTCAACTCTGGTTTTATTTGAGCCTTCCTAGTGTGGCCATGGAGAGGGCCAAGGAGACACAGTGTAACAAGCATGAACCTTGGAGTCCAGCTAGGTTTGCTTTGATTTCCTGCCATTTACCAGTTATGTGGGAACAGGTATGTCACCTCTCTGGGCCTTCATTCTCTCCTCTTTAAGATGGGATAATTATACCTGCTACTCATAGTCATTGTGAGGACCAACAATTCATTACTACTAATAAACTAGTAATTTATATACAGTGCTAACATAGGCTTCCCTGGTGGCTCAGCGGTAAAGAATTCGCCTGTAATGCCGAAGATGCGAGTTTGATCCCTGGGTTGAGAAGAACCCCTGGAGAAGGAAATGACTACCCACTCCACTATTCTTGCCTGGGAAATCCTATGGACAGAGGAGCCTGGCAGGCTACAGTCCATGGGGTCGCAAAATAAGACTTAGTGACTAAACAAAAACAATAACATAGAGCCTGCCAGGCTCCTCTGTCTATGGGATTTCCCAGGCAAGAATACTAGTGGGTAGCCTATCCCTTTCCCAGGAGATCTCCCTGACCCAGGGATCAAACTGGCATCACCTGCACTGCAGGCGGATTCTTTACCACTGAGCCACCTGGAAAGCCCCTAGTACATATTACCACCTAAAAAAATGTTAGTGTTCTATGTTCTACCCTATTTCAGTGTCTTATGGTAACCTAGGTTACCAGCAAACATGTTTTCTAAATGGCTATCTGAATCCAATTCTTTGATGTTCAGAACACCTCCATACAGTGCTAACAGCTTAATTTTGCTAAAACACTTCTTATGTTATATCATTCTCCTGATTACTAGTTGTCAATGATTTCTTACTGCCTTTAGGAAAAAGTACAAATCCCCACAGTCTTACTGCTGATATACTCGATGTTCTAAGGTAAAATTTTAAAACCTTGTCCAAGGCTCTCAAAACATAATTTTTAATCTTTTCATTTGGAAAAATGAAGGAACACCTAATTTGGACTTACCTTATATAACAGCATATGCTGTATATTCTTTCAGTATTCTAAACCACTATCCACTGGGGATGATGATATACAAAAGTAACTTCTACTTTGTTTTCCTGAAATCTCACTGTAATTGAAAAATCTTTACTATATTCACTTAATACTTGCCACTCTAAATGGCAGATTAGGAAAGGGTGATAGCAAACATTTATAACAGAATCAGTTATTGGCATGGTAATAATTAGGTATATTTATAACACAAACTAGTTAAAACAAGATTTTTGTTGTGATTATAAGAGAAATAAAAATTTATACATTTCCTTATTACAGCTAGTTGCTAACAACAGTAAAAAATAATTCTCTTTTACCTAGTACTTCCTTTTGCAAGTCATGGCATCTGGTTTGCAAGTTTACTTCCTGTTGTTTGGATGTCTGAATCTGCTGAGATCTCAATATGGCTGCATCTGACAACAACTTCAGATTTTTCATTTCCTCTTCAAGGCATACATTGTTTCTCTGGGACACTGTCAAACTTTTATTTAGCATCTTTATTTCTGTAAAGAAAATTCAAAGTTTACAAATAGACAACATTGGATCATAAAATATTTCTTTAAAAAAATGATTATTTTATTTTAGAAAATTGATAGTTGAAAGCCAAGATGACTTCTCTGAGAGTATAGAGAGTATAACCAAAAAGTTGAGTTTTAATTTAGCAGTTATTCTGAAAAAGAAATGAAAAAGACTGTATTGCAAATGATACATGAAACCTTTTAGTAGTTTTTTTTAAGCCTTTAAATTGTGTTAAATGACAATCCTGCCTGCTTTTTAAATACATGAATAAATAGCATAATATCTCTGTAATGTTCTGGGTTTTATTGAAATTAAGTTGTTTTCTTGGCAACATGATTCAGAAAAGTAAATTCAAATGTGCCAGCATGAGCTGGTTGGGAGGAATTTCTGGGAGATAACTAGACTATATTCTACACAAATTATGAAGAAAGGTGGTGGGTTGGAGAGAAATAAAAGGAAACAGTGATTAAAACTAATAAATTTGTGGGCAGAAAGTATTAGTTAGTATATCTTAATGATTCTAATAACACTCTGTCCCCTCAAAATGAGACTAGAATTTCATCATAGCAATCATTTCTCATCACTCTATCTACTTAGATTAAGTTTAATAAAAATATGCCTTCACAGCATTATGTAGATTTTAATGTGCTAATTTTATATAATTTTGTGAGAAATGCATAGAACATTTTATCTTTCAGAATGATAATTATCAAGCTCTCCATCAGTCTTTTCAGCACTGCTGCCTTAAACCACCATTAAAACATACAAACACACATGCAATAATAATAAAAAATACTATAAAATTTGTACAACCACAATTAACTGAATTGAAGAAGATGTGATCTAAATAAAATTCTGGACAGTCTGCTTTTCTAGAGAGTTCACGTGGCATTCCCTTCCTTGTTTAGCTCATCCTGGACTATGTGATTGGTTCAGGGTGTGATAGGGTGTCAAAGAAAGGCGGCTTGGTTTACTGGTCTTGGAGCAGAAACAGTAGCCATATGGGCCAGTGAAGAGGAGCAGTAGACTTCTGTGGGATACACATGGCTGCAGAGGCAACATGGCCAGTAAAAGGTTACAAGAGAAATAAAGCAGGATGCTGAATGGAGCAGAGAGAAGAGAGCATGCCCTAAGGGATGGGAATGAGTAGCATCAGGAATGTAGTCTAAGCAGAGAAAAGCAAAATGTTTTTCTGTGGGAAGAAAGTACATCTGGAAGAAAAAGTGGCACTTAAGGTAGACCTAGGGCATGAACACAAGGGGTCTGGCACCTTCTTCACCTTTTATTCCTACTCAGAATAGAAAACCTAGAGAAATAATTCGGCAGAGACCAAATAAGTGGGGGTCTATTATATCCCAGGGGTTCCTTTACATGGGAATTTTTCCCCCTAAGAATAGCTATATGCTTCTGAAAATTTATGGGTATGTTACCATTTGTGTGAGGAAAACTACTAACAGTACATAGAGTTTTTAAAAGAATATAGTTGAAGAAAACAAGGAGGTTGCAATTTTTCTTCAGGCCTAAAAATATCTTCCTGGGTATTTTTGTAGCCATAAAGGTGGCTTCTTACGGCTGACTAAATTGTACCGTACCCTAACCGTATCGAAGATGAAGTCAGAATGACACCGCAGAGGAGCACACGCATGCTGTGACCTATTTATTGTTCGCCAGAATGATACTGGTTAGGTTTGCAGGCTGACTCTCTCAGTGTACACTACTATCTGTCTCCAAAATAACTACTCGTGTCAATGTGACTTTCTATTTGACATTAGAAGAATAAGAATCTGCAATAAAAATTCATTTGTGAAATATATTTTAACATGGAAAAGTACAGCAAGATTTAAAAACTAACAGGAGGCACAATGTCTCTAACATGGAATTAGGAGAGCAAACCCAATGGGGTCAATTAACTCACTCTTGGCAAACTGCACATCCCCTATATCTATGGCAATCCTGGTGTCAAATCCTCAGTCCTACTTTTGTCATTAATACAACTTCATCATTGTCAGTTATGTGTCCCAATTTGGGATTCAGAAATTGTGATTTACTTATTCTGGTCATTGTACCCACTTTATGCTTTCCCTATCTTTGCACTACCCCATGAAGAAGCTCCTCCTAGCCTCATAGGTTAGATCTACCACAGTTGTTATGCTACCTCTGCCTGGAAATGTTTCCTGACCAGATCTGTTACTCACACCAATTACACCATTTCTATGGCCCTGATCATATGTAAACATGTGGCCTCCTATTAGACTGCAAGTTATCTTAGGCCAGAGGTAATAGACTCAATGGACATGAATCTGAGCAAACTCCTGGAGTTAGCGGAGGACAGAGGAGCCTGGTGTGTTACAATCCATGAGGTCACAAGGAGTCGGACACGTCTTGGCAACTGAACAACAATATCTTATTCATTTTTTATTCCTCCTATAATTTCTACTACAATATCCTAGAATTAACAGATGCTCAATAATATCTACTTAATGAGTAAAGGCATTATTGAGCAAAGCTTCTAATAGTTTTTAATATACCACTAGTTGAAGATTCTAAATATGTGTTTATTTTACCTCTCCCTTCACTTCAGAGGCAAGCATTTTGAGTCCTACATTATTTAATGTCAGACTTGGTAAGGCAGTAAATACACACATGTAAAAGAAGGAAATATTTTAAATAGGATAAGCAAATAGGCCTATTCTATCCCTAATTTCATCAATTTTATGAAAAGTGTGGATCACAAAAGTTACTACTGAAAAAAAGAAGTATATTATTTAAAATGTTTGTGGGGCTCCCCTCGTGACTCAGTTGTAAAGAATCCGCCTGCCAATGGAGGAGACCGAGTTTGATCGCTGGTCCAGGAAGATTCCACACACCATGGGACAATCAGGCCCATGCACCACAACTGCTCAGCCAGCAGTCTAGAGCCTGTGAGCCTCAACAACTGAAGCCCATGCACCCACAGCTTGTGCTATGCAGTAAGAAAAGCCACTGCAATTAGAAGCTCAAACACCCAGCTCACCAACAACTGGAGAAAGCCTGCGTGTAGCAACCCAGCACAGCCAAAAATGAATAGTTAAGAAAAAATAAAATAAAATGTAATATTGTCCAAGTTTATAGCCAATGGATGATTTAGCTTTAAAGTTACTTTAAAGCTTTAAAGTAGGTGTGATATAATTTGCTACCTGATGCAAGTATAATTATTAGTATCAAAATTAATCTCATACAATCAACTTATTTGCCTTGATAAGACTTTTTTGTTGTTCTTAGTCCTGTTAGCTTAGTCAAATTAACATAAAAATATGTTAAGTCAATAAGTTTTTAGGCAGCCTCTATATATAACCTTATCACCAAGGCATACTAATATAAAATAATATTTAAAAACTCTGAAATGCTAGATTTACTATTTAATGAAGGGATCATAAAAGACTGTACAGGTTAAAAAGAAACAAACCTCTATTTTGAAGTAGAGATTTACAGGAAGTTATAAAGAACTGTGTGGGAAGGTCCAGTGTCGCTTTTTTTCCTCCTCTTCCCATGTTCACATTTTATATAACTGCAGTACTCCATCAAAACTAAGAAACTGATCTTGGTATAATCCACAGAATTAATTCAGATTTAACCAGCCATACACACCTTTATTTGTGTGTGCATGTGTGCACACATGCACGTGTGCATAGCTCTGTGCAATTTTATCACATATATAGCTTTATATAACTATTAATACCAATTCAATCAAAATACAGGATTATTCTATCACCATAAAGTTACTACCCTGCTATCACTTCATAGCCACACCTACTCCTATCCCCACCAGCTGTAATCGCTGGCAACAACTAGTTTGTTCTCTTTCTCTAGAATTTTATTTTAAGAATGCTATATAAATAGATTTATAATATGTAACCTTTTTGAGGCTAGATTTTTTTCACTCAGCCTATTCCCTTGAGCATGTATTAATAATCTATTTATTTTTTATTATTGAGTAGTATTCCATGTTATGGATAAAGGACAGTTTGTTCATTCATTGAAGGACATTTGGGCTGTTTCCAGTTTGGGCTATAATAAATAAAGCTGCTATGAAAATGTATGTACAGGTATTCTCATGAATTTAGATTTTTATTTCTTTCAGATAAAATGCCTAAAAGCGCAACTGCTGAGTCATGTGTTAAGTGTGTTTTTAGCTTTAGAGGAAACTGTAAAGTTATTTTCTAGAACAGCTATTCCATGTCACATTCTCACCAACAATATTGAGTGATTTAGTTTCTTTTATCCTTGCCAACACTTCTATACTCAATTAAAATTTTAGACATTGTAAGAGATATTTCGTAGTATCTCATCATGGTTTTAATTTGCATTTCCTTAATGGCTAATGATGCTAAATATTTTTTCTGTGCTTATTTGCCACCTGTATATCTTCTTCAATGAAATTTCTGCTCATGTATTTTGCCCATTTTCTAACTGAACTATTTTCCTGATGGAGAGCTTTGAAAGTTTAAAAAAAAATAAATTGTAGATATAAGCCCTTTGCCAGATATGTATTTTCTCCAGTCTGTAACTTGCCTTTCCATCCTTTTAACAGGGTCTTTCACAGAGGAAAAGTTCTTAATTTTGCTGGGGTCCACTTTATCAGTTTTTCCTTTTATGTATATGCTTTTAAGTCTAAGATTGTGAGGTTACAAAGATTCTCTTTTTTCCCTAAAAGTTTAATAACTTTATCTTTTACAGTTAAAATTATGATTCATTTTGAGTTAATTTTTGTATAAGGTATGAGGTTCGGATCAATGTCTTTGGTATCTAGCACCATCCAGCCTTTGTTGAAAAGGCTAAGCTATCCTTCCTCTGCTGTGCACCCTTGTCAAAAACCTTGTCGCTCTTATCAAGAACCAGTTGGGCTGTACAAAACAAATAAATTACAAGGATATGCTGAAAAACACAGGGAATATAATGAATTTTTTATAATAACTATAAATGGAATATAACCTTTAAATATTGTGAATCACTATGTTATATACCTGAAACTATATATTATATTGTACATCAAGTATATCTCAAATAAAATACCTTGTTGAGCATATTTGTACGGATCTAAATAAACACATATATATTTAGTTTTAAAATTTAATTATGAAATAACTGACATACATCACTGGATAAGAAGTCTCAGGTGTACACTATGATGGTCTAATCTACACTTATTGTGAAATTATTACCACAATAGATTTGATAACATCCATAATTTCATATAGATACAATAAAAAGAACAACAATTTTCTCCTTGTGATAAGAACTCTCAGGATTTACTCTCTTAACAACTTTCCTACATATCATAGAGCAGTGTTAAATTTTAACAGTCTTACTTCAACTACTCTTCTCCCTCCCCTCGCTCCCACCTCTGATAACCACAAATCTAACCTCTTTTCTATGAGTCTGGTTAGTAGCTTTTCTTGTTTATTTTTTGTTTTTTGAGATTCTACATATAAGAAGATCATACAGTTTTTATCTTTCTCTGACTTATTTCACTTATTATAACCTCTTTAAGGTCAATTCATGTTGTTCCAAATGGCAGGATTTCAGTTTTTATGGCTGAATAATATCCAATTTTATATATATATATAATTTATAATATCATAATATATAATATTATATGATATATAATATTGTGATATATATATCTCACAATTTCTTTATCCATTCACCTATTAACAGAAACGTAGGTTGTTTGTACGTCTTGGACATGTTTGCAAGTATTGTAAATAATGCCACTATGAACAAGGGAG
The DNA here is from genome assembly GCF_019320065.1 of Cervus canadensis. Lineage (NCBI taxonomy): Eukaryota > Metazoa > Chordata > Mammalia > Artiodactyla > Cervidae > Cervus > Cervus canadensis. The sequence goes on from NC_057392.1 coordinate 84,305,563, forward strand.
TACAGATGTATTTTGGAGCTAGTGTTTTCATTTTCTTTGGAGATAGGTATATATATATACATGGGCTTCCCTGGTGGCTTAGAAGTAAAGCATCCACTTGCAATGCAGGAGACCTGGGTTGGGAAGATCCCCTGGAGGAGGGCATGGCAACCCATTCCAGTATTCTTGCCTGGAGAATCCCCATGGACAGAGGAGTCTGGTGGGCTGCAGTCCATGAGGTCACAAAGAATTGGACATGACTGCACGACTAAACACAGGACACCACATATATGTACATATATTTAAACTAGAGGTGAAGAGCATTAATTTTGTTCCATTATTTAGGAGAAAATCTACAAGACAACCAAATGAACATTTCTGTAGGATAAGTGAAAATCTAATACAACAGAAGGAATGTAGACTTCAGAATAAAAAGAATAAAATAACAGAAGCTGACATATCTTGATTTTTACTGTCATAGGCATATTGTGGTGTATGTGTGCATGTGTATTTTACAGATGATGACACTGAGGTCCAGAGATTTTGTAAGTGGTAGGGTCAGTATGTGAACTTTGAATCTCTGACTCAAGAGCCCTGCTGGTAGGATTTCTGCGTGCCTGCTAAGTTGCTTCAGTCGTGTCCAGCTCTTTGCAACCCCATGGACTGTAGCCCCCTAGGCTCCTCTGTCCATGGGATTCTCCATTTACCTTTAAATATCTGGGTTTCCCTGACAGCTCAGTTGATGAAGAATCTGCCTGCAATGCAGGAGACCCTGGTTCCACTCCTGGGTCGGGAAGATCCCCTGGAGAAGGAAAAGGCTACTCACTCCAGTATTCTGGCCTGGAGAATCCATGGATGGCAAAGAGTGGGACACAGCTGAGTGACTTTCACTTTTCTTTTTTCATACATATTAAAGTATAAACAATTATATTTTTAAAAAAGTAAAATGTTAAAAATTGTTAGCTGAAAACATGGTTGTTATAATAGTTACCTGTATTTGTCTAAATTTAATCCTCAAAATTAAGTAAAAAATTTAGGAGTACTATGTTGTCATACACAACTTACCTCTAAAGGCACATATCATATAATAAAATTTAGCTGATGTTGTTATACAGTTAGGATGCTTTCTTTTCTCTAATATTAACTAAAAAAAAATTAAAATATACAGAAAAGTTGGAAGAATTGAACCAAATATACACAACACCTAGATTCTTCAATTAACATTTTACTATATTTGCTTTATCACATAGCTACTCATCTATTCACCTTACATTTTTATGCATTTCAAGATAAGTCAATATATTTGATTTCCTAAACACATTATTAATTAGCATTCAATGTAGATTTCTAATTTTTGAATCAAATTTTACCTACGAAGAAATGCACAAACCTCAAATGCATCATTAGATTAGTTTTGAAGAATGCATCCATCATGTAACTCAAACCTCTGTCAAAATGGAAAGCGTTACTGTCACCACAAAAAGTGCCTTCACACCCCTTCTGAGTCAATCTTCCCCTCTGAGATAACTAGTGTTACTTCTGTCTTTTTTCCCCACTGTAGATTAGTTTTGCCTATTCTAGAACATCATATAAATGGAATCTTACAATATGCAATTATTTGTATAAGGTTACTTTCAGGCAGCGTAATATTTCTGATGCTTATCCAGTTTACTGCATTACTATAGTCCATTTTATATTCCATTGTTTGTTCAGTTGTTTATTTTTACATAATCCATTCTACTGATGTACTTTCAGGCTTTTACCAATTTAAGGCTATTTTGAATAAAGCTTGAATAAAATTGCTGAATATTTTTATGAACATATGCTTTCATTTGCAGGACATGATAAATTCCAAAGAGAAGAATTTCAGAGTCATCAGACAGATGTATCTTTAGTTTTATTAAAAAACTATCAGACCTTTTTTCAAAGTGACTATAGCATTTTATACTTTGACCAATTTGTATGAAAGTTTCCGTTGCCCTAGTCACCAAAACTTGCTGCTGTCAAGTCTTTTTCACTTAAACCTAGGGGGTTTGTACGGGTATCTCACTGGTTTCAATTTGTGTTTCCCTTATGACTCATAATGCTAAGTGCCATTTCATGTCCTTATTGGACATTGGTATATCTTTTCTTGTAAAGGGTTCTATTCAAATCTTTTAGGCATATTTGATTGGATTGTATGTCCTTTTACTATTGACTTGTAAGTGTTCTTTATGTAATCTCGATAGCAGTTCTTTGTCACAGATTTTTTGAATATTTTCTGTCTAAGACTTACCTATTCACTTTCCTAATGGCATCTATTGATAAGTGGAAGTTTTTAATTTTGATGAAGTCTAATTAATCAATTTTTTTTGTAGTTCTTACTTCTATCCTCTCTGAGAAACCTTAATTTACTATCAATTCATGAAGATATTTTGGTGTTCCATGATTTAGCTTTTATTTTTAGCTCTGATATATCCTGAATTAATTTTTATGTACAATGTGATGTAGGAGTCAAAGTATATTTTCCCACATCAGTATTTAGTTATTCCAGCACAATTTGTTGAAAGACTTTCTTTTCCCATTGAATTGTTTGGGTGCCTTGTCAAAAGTGAAATGGTCATATCAACAGGTGATTTTTATCTTTTTTTGGCATTGCTTTGTTTTAGTGGGCTTCCCCAATGGCTCAGCAGGTAAAGAATCTGCCTGCAATGCAGAAGACGTGGGTTCGATCCTTGGGTCAGGAAGAGTCCCTGGAGGAAGGCAGGACAACCCACTCTAGTAGTCTTGCCTTGACAAGTAGTTAACTTGGCTGCACTCAAATACTTAAGACTGTTTCCCCTTAGGGGAGGTCGCAGTAATGTCAGTTTAACCTTAGATGAGCTGTTTAAAGTCTTCCTTGTGCACATGTATTTCAGGGATAAGCCAGAGATCTGGGAAGAATTTATAAGCGAAAACTGAGCTCTCTCTTTCTATCTCTTTTTGAGGGTATCCTCTCAGTTCTCAAAGCTACGGCTGCCTTGATAGCTGTCCACAAGTCTTCAAACCAAAAAGACAATAGATTTTATCAAAGTTTTAGCTTCCCTGCAAGGATTAGATTGTACACTGCCCTCAATCTAACAGTCATTTAATAAACACCAAAACAAACAACAACAACAAACAAGGAATTCAACCAGTGCTATTCCCTTCTTTTAATTAAAAAAATAATATATTTTTTAGATCAGTTTTAAGTTCATAGCAAAATTAAGCAGAAAGTACAGAGAATTCCCATATACTCTCTGCCCCCGACATATGCATGGCTTCTCCACCATCAACATCCTGCCCCAGAGTGGTACATTTTTTTTTACAATTAATGAACCTGCACTGGCACATCATTATCATAAATCTATAATTTACATTAAAGGTACACTCTCAGTGATGTAGTTCTATGGGTTTTGACAAAATTTAGAAAGACACATATCCACCATTATAGTAGCATGCAAAATAGTTTCACTGCCCTAAAACCCTCCATGTTCTACCTATTCATCCTTCCCTCTTATTCTGGCAACCACTGATCTCTTTATTATCTCCACAGTCTTGCCTTTTCCAGAACGTCGTACAGTTGGAATCACCCAGTGTATGGCCTTTTTAGATTGGCTTTTTTCAAACAGTAGCAGACCTCCATGTGTTTAGGCTTGGTCACTCTCCAGTGTTCTCAAGTAGCTATTTTGTCCAGAATTTATAATTGTTATCTGTGGGAAATCTGATCTAATTAGATCTAATCTGATCAGTCATTAACAGAAGAAAAAATTTTAAAATACAAATTTGTACATTTAACAGGAATAACCAGATTTCCAGCCACTGTTCAAGACTGACATATCAGAGTTTATCTTAGATCAGGCCTATAATTATTGAATTTCAGGGCTGGAATAGATTTTAATGGTCATCAAAAAAAATAATAGGTTTAAAATTAATCATAATTCCCATCACATAAAATGAAATATCATTATTCCATTACTTAGATGTACAATTTACCAAAAAAAGGATGGTTATATTTTAAATATACTTAACAAACCTGTCAAGGCTGTTTCACTTATTGATTTAGTTTGTAGAAAAATTTCTCTCTTCAGTGAAGTCCAGTTTTTAAAATGATCATATACTTCATTTTTAATACTGTTTAGCTCCCTTTTAGTAAAAGTAAGTAATGAAAGAGTCTTAGTCCAGAAATATTTGTATTCCGTCAATCTCTGACTGTAAAGCAGTAAAGAAAAATTAGGATTTTAAAAAAATAGCAGGCATAATAACAAATATTAAATTTTCTTTGAAAAATGGTTTTATAGTAACCATATAATCTACCGCTCAAATGGAGACAATTTTGAAAGTGAAAGGAGGTGCTATCTATATTATGCCGAGACAACATATAAACGGGATATTCCAGAAAGACTGAGGTAATATGGTCACCCCAATTCATTTCCATTGTGTTACTATTTTTAACTATAAATAAAGATAGCTAACTATCCCCATATACATTTTTTCCTATATTCTTTAAAAATTAACAGCAAACATTGGAAGAAAATTAAGTCAAAAGTGACTTAGCCACTGAGCCTAAAAGAGACTCTCAAATTTGTAGACAGCATTCTTCCTGTGCTATGGCCCTATAGGCAGTATAAAACATGGGGTAATAATAAATGAAATTTTTTAAGTGACTGATCCAGTGCTCTGCTTCATCAAATGCCACAACTCAAAGTAACCACATGTGTTTTGCCATCCCAATGATTTTTATTACTTCAGATGTCCTGGCTAACATTTACCTAACAAATCAAAATGCAGACACAGATCTGAGTGTTATCAGAAAAAGAAGAGGACTGAAGCCATGGCAAGTAATTATTTTGTTAATACTTCCCTAAGTAGACTAAGACCTATTATGCAGAGAGTGTGTCTATCTCGTTCATCACAGTCTCCCTAGCACTTAGCACAGTACCTACCACATAGTATATACTCAACACATACTGATGAATGAATGAATGATTGAAAAAAAAATCACTCCGTTGAGGGATAAAGAAGTAAGAAGTACAGAGGATAAAATACTGGACAACACCAATATTTATGGGAATAAAACAGAAAAGTTATCTCTCAAAGGAGACGAGGTAGGAGCAATCAATGTGTCAGAAAAACAAAACAAAAGGATAACATCTGAAAGGCCACGGGTAAAGAAAGATTAGTGGTCAGTGTTTTAAGTCCTCAGATAAAGGCTAAACAGTCCATCATGCCTGGTATTGAGGAGGCCTTTGGTGATTTCAGAGGTATCAGGTAGGAAAAGACTGAGCAGTAAAGCAGAAATGAGGCAACAGTTACGTGGCACCAGCAATCAAGAACCTTGACTGAAGCGACAAGGAGAAAAAGAAGAAGATCCACAGTAGAATAGTTTGTTAGGATGGGAGACACCTGAGTGTGTACATAGCTGAGTAAGAGTGCAGTCACAGACACTAAAACACATGCAAGAGATGTGATCATTCCTTTTGCAAAGAGCTAGAAATTCAGTTCAGTTCAGTCGCTCAGTAGTGTCCTACTCTTTACGACCCCATGAACCACAGCATGCCAGGCCTCCCTGTCCATCACCAACACCCAGAGGCCACCCAAACCCATGTCCATTGAGTCAGTGATGCCATCCAACCATCTCATCCTCTGTTGTCCCCTTCTCCTCCTGCCCTCAATCTTTCCCAACATCAGGGTCTTTTCCAACGAGTCAGCCCTTTGCATCAGGTGGCCAAAGTATTGAAGTTTCAGCTTCAACATCAGTCCTTCCAATGAACACCCAGGACTGATCTCCTTTAGGATGGACTGGTTGGATCTCCTTGCAGTCCAAGGGACTCTCAAGAGTCTTCTCCAACACCACAGTTCAAAGCATCAATTCTTCAGCACTCAGCTTTCTTTCGAGTCCAACTCTCACATCCATATATGAACACTGGAAAAACCATAGCCTTGACTAGATGAACCTTTGTTGACAAAGTAATGTCTCTACTTTTCAATATGCTGCCTAGGTTGGTTGTAACTTTCCTTCCAAGGAGTAAGCATCTTTTAATTTCATGGCTGCAATCACCATATGCAGTGATTTCGGAGCCCAGAAAAATAAAGTCAGCCACGGTTTCCACTGTTTCCCTATCTATTTGCCATGAAGTGATGGAAAGGACAGATGTAAAACAAAGGCTGAAAGATTAGCCTTTGTTAGGAAGAAGGGTAGTGTCATTTTGTGTGGTCAATTACTAAGGTCCATGTGAGTGACCAAATGCCACAGGGGATCCTCAATCAGTATGCAGACCTCGGAGCTAACAGAGACGTTGATTTCAAAAAAAAAAAAAATCAAAGAAAGGGGTGGGGTAAGGGAGGGATGGATTGGGAGGCTGGATTAGCAGATGCAAGCTGTTACGTATAGAATAGATAAACAATAAGGTCCTACTATATAGCACAGTGAACTATATTCAATATCCTGAGATAAACCACAATGGACAAGAATACAAAAAAAGAATGTATATATACATATATAATTGAGTCATTTTCCTGTATAGCAGGAATTAACACAACACTGTAAATCACTCAAACCTCAGTTAAAAAAAAAAATCAAACAGAGTCCATATAGATCACTAAATCAAGGGACCCAATAGTGAGAATGGGGTTTTGAACACAAAGCCAGTAAGTGGTAAGAAAAAGAGACAAGAACTATGAACTAAGTAAAGATTAAGGGACTAATGGGCCCAATGTAAGGTGCTGGGAGAAAGCAATATACCTGGGGGTCAAGGCCTAGAGGGATATTTAATAAAAGAAAGACTGGATATGGATGCATGTGCTTCTGCAGGGAAAAAGGCAGGAAACAGAAAATTCAAGCTTCTTAAACAGAAAATTCAAGCTTCTTAAATAAGAGCATTTCCAGCATATTTTGTAGAATCCAGATCTTATATGATTGGTGTGGACAGAAGGATGGCTTTCTTCTAAAAGATGACTACAAAGATTAGGTTTAAAAGTGTGCATTTATTTGTAGGTTGAGAAAAATCATTACAAAAATAACTGTAAAAGTTAATAAATCCCATCAAAATCACAAAATACTGAAAAACGATATAACTTTTAAGTAAGTAACAGCTCTACAATACTTTTTGCCTACAATTTTTGGCTACATGCTTCACAAGCACCTTTTCATATGAGAACTACTGGATAATAATACTTTATGCAGGGAGAATATAAAAATTATACAGCTTTTCATCTAGCATGGCCATTAGTTTTACTATCAGTGGTAATTTAGAAAGATTCTTTTGGCTTTGTAGTCCATTATTGGTAATATCATTTAAATATTAAGCATTGTCAAATTTGGAAAAATCCTTATTAAAATCTTTCATATATGATAAATTTTTGGAATTTCAAGTTTTATCGGGAAAATGACATCTTAAATTATCTTTAAATGATGAAACTCATGAACCAGTTTATCTCAGATGTCCTGAAATAGTATACCATGATTCTATGCTATATTCAGTAATGTTAACAGCTTTTGTCAAATCAGCAAGAAACAAATCTTTCTCCCCAATGTATTCACATTATGAACTCCTCTTCATTGAATGGATTACAAAATAATCCAAGAAATTTCATTGAAAGTGCACCTCTTACTATGTAATCTAAAAAGAAGTTAAAATTGTTTCTTCATGACAGAATAATTTCTATTGTTTAAATTGTTCATCTTCATTGCTTTTATTTAATTAATTAAAAAAACTCATATACACCCTAATTTTTAATCTTCAGTGTCTTGCTTGTGTAATTAAAGCAGTCTAAAATGTTTTTCTAAATGGCAATTACAATGTATATTCCCAACTTGACTTTCCCTTTCAGATCCCCCAAATGGCAGTGACTATCCTAAAGTAAGATAAGGGAAATCATAACGCAGAGACATTGTTTTTATAATTTAAATTAATCCTACAATTTAAAACCATCCTACTTTTGCCAGGGGCACTACCAGAAGCTTGGAAGAGGAGGCTCTGAAACTGAAGTATCATTTGAGTCACAGGAAATATGCCTATATTGATAACTTTTAATTCTCTTCGTGAAATATATAAGTCAAGACACATAGATGCTGAGAGACAAGTAGCACAAAGAATTTTAAGCAGAATATTGAGGATTTAGAATAGTATTGGGGAAACTGACGACCTGGTGTTTAACAACCTATATGTAGGTATAAAGATGAGGATTTTAAGGGTAAATAAGCAGCGATAAAAGTAGCTGGAATTGGTAAAGTCCTTTATAAAGAACAGTTGAACATGAAAACAAGATGAATTTAGATCCTTACTTTACATCATTCACAAAAGTTAAAATGGTTCACTGACTTAAATTTAAGAGCTAAAACTCTAAAACCTTTAGAACAAACTACTGGAAAAAATCTTTGTGAATTTTGGTTAAGCAGAGTTCTTAGATACATTACCAAAAGCACAAACCATAAAAGAGAACATTGATTACATTGTATTCCATTGAAAATAACAACTTTCATTCTTCAAAAAGACACAATTATGAAAATGAAAAGATATGCCATAGGCTGGGAGAAAATATTTGCAAATCATATTTCAAATAAAAGACTTGTACCTAGAACATACAAAGAACTCTTACAATCTGATAACAGAAAACAAACCAATGAAAAAATACAAACTATTTTAATAGATATTTCAGCAAATAACCATACAAATGGTTAATAAACACATGAAAAGATGTCCAACACCATTACTCATTTGGAAACACATATCAAAGCACAATGAAGTACCATTTCACAGCTTCCAGAATGGCTATTATAAAAAAAAGACAATAAGAAAAGTTGGCAAGAACAAAGTGAAAGTAGAATCTTCACTCCTGGTAGGAAAATAGGTACAGCCACTAGGCAAAATATTTTGGTAGTTTCTTAAAAGTTAAATATCAATTTACCATCAGTTCAGTTAAGTTCAGTCGCTCAGTCGTGCCTGACACTTTGTGACCCCGTGAACCACAGTATGCCGCCTGTCCATCACCAACACCCAGAGTCCACCCAAACCCATGTCCATTGAGTCAGTGATGCCATCCAACCATCTCATCCTCTGTTGGCCCCTTCTCCTCCTGCCCTCAATCTTTCCCAACATCAGGGTCTTTTCCATTGAGTCAACTCTTCACATCAGGTGGCCAAAGTATCGGAGTTTCAGCTTCAACATCAGTTCTTCCAATGAACACCCAGGACTGATCTCCTTTAGGATGGACTGGTTGGATCTCCTTGCAGTCCAAGGGACTCTCAAGAGTCTTCTCCAACACCACAGTTCAAAGCATCAATTCTTCAGCACTCAGCTTTCTTTCGAGTCCAACTCTCACATCCATATATGAACACTGGAAAAACCATAGCCTTGACTAGATGGTCCTTTGTTGGCAAAGTAATGTCTCTGCTTTTTAATATGCTGTCTAGGTTGGTCATAACTTTCCTTCCAAGGAGTAAGCGTCTCTTAATTTCATGGCTGCAATCACCATATGCAGTGATTTAGGAGCCCAGAAAAATAAAGTCAGCCACGGTTCCCACTGTTTCCCCATCTATTTGCCATGAAGTGATGGGACCGGATGCCATGATCTTAGTTTTAAGAATCTTGAGCTTTAAGTCAACTTCTTCACTCTCCTCTTTCACTTTCATCAAGAGGCTCTTCAGTTCTTCTTCACTTTCTGCCATAAGGGTAGTGTCATCTGCATACCTGAGGTTATTGATATTTCCCCTGGCAATCTTGATTCCAGCCTGTGCTTCTTCCAGCCCAGCGTTTCTCATGATGTACTCTGCATAGAAGTTAAATAAGAAGGTGATAATATACAGCCTTGACATACTCCTTTTCCTATTTGGAACCAGTCTGTTGTTCCATGTCCAGTTCTAACTGTTGCTTCCTGACCTGCACACAGGTTTCTCAAGAGGCAGATCAGCTGGTCTGGTATTCCCATTTCTTTCAGACTTTTCCACAGTTTATTGTGATCCATACAGTCGAAGGCTTTGGCATAGTCAATAAAGCAGAAATAGATGTTTTTTTGGAACTCTCTTGCTTTTTCGATGATCCAGTGCATGTTGGCAATTTGATCTCTCGTTCCTCTGCCTTTTCTAAAACCAGCTTGAATACCTGGAAGTTCACAGTTCACATATTGCTGAAGCCTGGCTTGGAGAATTTTGAGCATTACTTTACTAGCGTGTGAGATGAGTGCAATTGTGCGGTAGTTTGAGCATTCTTTGGCACTGCCTTTCTTTGGGATTGGAATGAAAACTGACCTTGTCCAGTCCTGTGGCCACTGCTGAGTTTTCCAAATTTGCTGACATACTGAGTGCAGTACTTTCACAGCATCATCTTTCAGGATTTGAAATAGCTCAACTGGAATTCCATCACCTCCACTAGCTTTGTTCGTAGTGATAGTTCCTAAGGCCCACTTGACTTCACATTCCAGGACGTCTGGCTCTAGGTGAGTGATCACACCATTGTGATTATCTGGGCCATGAAGATCTTTTTTGTATAGTTATTCTGTGTATTCTTGCCACTTCTTCTTAATATCTTCTGCTTCTGTTAGGTCCATACCATTTCTGTCCTTTATTGAGGCCCTCTTTGCATGAAATGTTCCCTTGGTATCTCTAATTTTCTTGAAGAGATCTCTAGTCTTTCCCATTCTGTTGTTTTCCTCTATTTCTTTGCATTGATCGCTGAGGAAGGCTTTCTTATCTCTCCTTGCTCTTCTTTGGAACTCTGCATTCAAATGGGAATATCCTTCCTTTTCTCCTTTGCTTTTCACTTCTCTTCTTTTCACAGCTATTTGTAAGGCCTCCTCAGACAGCCATTTTGCTTTTTGCATTTCTTTTTCTTGGGGATGGTCTTGATCCCCATCTCCTCTACAGTGTCACGAATCTCCATTCATAGTTCATCAGGGACTCTGTCTATCAGATCTAGGCCCTTGAATCTATTTCTCACTTCCACTGTATAATCATAAGGGATTTGATTTAGGTCATACCTGAATGGTCTAGTGGTTTTCCCTACTTTACTCAATTTAAGTCTGAATGTGGCAATAAGGAGCTCATGATCTGAGCCACAGTCAGCTCCCGGTCTTGTTTTTGCTGACTGTATAGAGCTTCTACATGTTTGGCTGCAAAGAATATAATCAATCTGATTTCGGTCTTGACCATCTGGTGATGTCCATGTGTAGAGTCTTCTCTTGTGTTGTTGGAAGAGGCTGTTTGCTATGACCAGTGCGTTCTCTACAACTCAGTAATTCTGAATTATTGAAACTTAGGTATTTACTCAAAAGAAATGAAACATACATCTGCACAAGGTATGTGAATGTTTATAGTAGCAGTATTCTGCCAACAATCAGAAACAATCCAAATGTCTCTCAACTAATAAATGCTAACAAATGTCTCTCAACTTATAAAAATAAAATGTGGCAAATTCATACAATGGAATACCATTTAACAATGAAAAGGAAAAAAATACAGCATAGATGAACATAAAAAATATCAGTGAAAGATATAAGATATAAAAGAACACATATTGTAGGATTCCATGTAACTGAACTGTTCAGAAAAATACAAATCTATAAAAACAGGAAGAAGGTAAGTAATTGCCTAGGACTGGTGGTAAACACAGAGATTGACCACAAATGGCAAGAGGGTCTCCTCAGGATGACTCAAATATTCTAATATTGGAAGTGGTAATGGTTGCACAACTCAGTAGGTTTACTAAAAATCATTACATTATCCACTTAAAAAGTGGTGGATTTTGTAGTATGTAATTTATATCTCAAAAAGCTACTTAAAGATATAAGGTTATTAACTACAGGATCAAGGGTAGAAAGCAAAGAGAAGTCAGAAATGGTTGGGAGAATCAGAAAAAAAGTAAATACTAGAAGTCTTCATGTGGCTGAAGAGTTGTTATGAAAGTGAGAGATTTGGGGAGTTGGCTTGAAAATTTCAGAAATGACAGACTCTGGATTTATTTACAAATAAGGAAAATTAAAGGATAAGTGTATTTCTAACAACTTACAGAAGAGTCACAATAAGAATCCTTTAAAAGTAAGCATTAGTCTGAAATATTTCAAGCAGAGGTTGATCTGGAATACTGGAGTTACACACATGCGTGCTGTGTTGCTTCAGTCCTGTCCAGCTCTCTGCAACCCCATGGACCACAGCCTGCTAGGCTCCTCCTCCATGGGGGCCTCCAAGCAAGAATACTCAAGTGGGCTGCCATTCCCTCTTTACATAATTCCCTCTTTACACTGTTTTTTAGTATCTATTTTACAGGTTTTCAAAAGTTAATTTCAATTCTCAAAAGACACTTTCCTCTGAATAGCAGATGTGCTGAGCTAACTGAGGCAAACCACAGCTACTCCTCCTCATCACCCCTTTGCAAGAGACAGGTTGGAAATGATGTCAGGGAAAATACAAAGCATGAAGAACACTTCGTTGCAGGCTAGGTGATTAAACCCGATCGCGATTAAACAAATGAGAGGATAATTTAAAAAGAGCAAAGTGACTCAAAGACATAGTTCACTAATCTCTTGAAAGTTCCTTTTGGGCTCCACAGCTAAAGACGATTACATCTGAGTAGCTAAAGCTCAAGTTTCTTTTTCTTACCACCTTAAGAGAGAAGCTCATAAGCTCCTTTTCTTTATCCACAGCAAACTCAAAGTTTTATGTTCTAGTAGATACTTTTTAAATAATCAGTAAACTAGTTTAAAATGAGCCTTTAGTAAGGCAGAAAATCACTGAACTCTACAACTTTGGGTTTGATTTTATTTCCACCTAACTGCTTTTTCCCATGCAATGTACCTACTACTGAGAGCATTAATAAAACCAGTAATTACCTTTATTCATCAGTCACAAACTTATTTACATTGTGTCTAGTTATATGGTTACTTTCAAAATTTTTAGTATGCTACTTTTTAAAATAAATCAGATCCCATATTCCCAGTTTGTGATCTTTTAGCTAGAAATATAAGGAAATGGCAACCCACTCCAGTATTCTTGCCTGGAGAATTCCATGGATGAGCCTGGTGGGCTACAGTCCATGAGGTCACAAAAAGTCATACACGACTAAGTGACTAATTTTCACTTTCACATAAAAATCATAGACCTTTTGAAAACATTTGAAAAAATAAGCAGTAAAATGATGACAAAATTAGAACAGAATAAAAATAGCATTTAAAGATGTATAAGTTTCTTCAAGAATTTAAAATACTACAAATTACATGTAAAATATAAATAATAAAGACTGACTGTATCAGTCCATAATGTCCATAATATTCTGAAGAAGCATCAATTATCTAATCTAGTCCTAGTCTAACCTTTGAAACGTAGTCAATCCTGCAATCCATAATGGCATTTGTGGATTTAAAAAAATGGGTTTCCCTAGCAGACTTGGGCCAAAGCTATTGTTGGAGCCAAGATTGAATACTGATGGTCCTGACTAAAATGGAGAGTTGAGGTCACCTGGGTGGTATCCTGCTGGTTCAATATAGATTTCTAGGAAAAGGAAGAGATTTCTGATGACAAAAGTTGCCATCTGTTTTGTGAGTAGACTCATTCATTCATTCAAACATCAGTTTTGTGTAAGATATTAATGAAACATAGATGGTTAACAGGTTTTCACCAGACACTGCATATAAATTATTAGCCAGATCATTTTTTTTAATAGAACAATATTCTTAATAATAACTAGTAGCTTGGAAAAAATAAGAACATTAAAAATATTCACCCGGCATATTATTTTAGTCAACCTGAACCTGTGTCTATTTGTAATACTCATTTAACTTATTCCACTTTTCTAAGAGTTAAAAGCTACTCAATTTGAAAATTAATCATTCTTTCTTATATTCGCAATATATTTATTTTTTAAAAATACTTCCTATTTTCTTTAGAATGTTGGGTTTTACCTTTAGTTATTGTAAACCCTCCAAAGATTATATAAAAACAGATTTAACACTTTTTATGTTGGAAACTTCTAAATTTAGAAGTCTATTACTATCCAGTTAGAAAATTTCTCCAATCTATTCTTCTCGTGTCACTGAACTATCAGGAGATCACATACACCAAGAAATACTAGTCAAGAGGAAAATGAATTTGTTACTGTGCTTTCATTCTAAATGTCCCTGCAAAATAAGAACAAGGCGCTTGCCTGATTTAAAAGTTATTGGCAGGATTTCCCTGGTGGTCCAGTGGTTAAGAATCCACCTACCAACGCAGAGGGCATGGTTCTTCAATTTCTGATCTGGGAAGACCCCACATTCTTCTGAGCAGCTAAGCCTGTGCACCACACACTACTGAGCTCACAAGCCATAGCTACTGAAGCCCACACGGCTCTAGAGCCCTCGCTCCACAGGGAGAGAAGCTGCTGCAATGAGATGCCCCCACACTGCAGCAAGCGCTCAGCACGCGCCCCTCAGCCCCCAGAAAGGTTGCTGGTGAAAATATTCAGTGGAGATAACAGCTTAAAAACAGTGTTTACATTTTTTTAACAACACTATAATATTAAGCTATATAAAAACAGAAACTATATTATTAAAATGTGTTTGAATGTTTCTAAACTTAGTATTAAATGAGTGTATCTTTTCAATACTATAACTTTCAATTTTTTAAAGATAATCTTACCTGGAGATTTGTGATTGTTTTTGTTTAATTTTTAACTCATCTTGCAACTGACTCAATTCTTTCTGTACCCTCTGAAATTCATCTTGGTAACTTTTTAACTTCATGCTTGCATCTTGAATCCTAAAAATATAAATAAATAACAACTATTATAAATCTAAATATTTTCTCATCAGTACTTTATAAAAATTTAGAACCAGTTTTTTCATTGCAGCACTATTTACAATAGCCAGGACACGGAAGCAACCTAAATGTCCATCAGCAGAGGAATGGATAAGGATGTGGTACATATATACATGGAATATTACTCAGCCATAAAAAAGAACAAAATAATGCCATTTGCACCAACATGGATGGACCTAGAAACTGTCATTCTGAGTGAAGTCAGACACAGAAAGACAAATATCATATGCTATCACTTATATGTGGAATGTAAAAAAAGGGTATAAATGAACTTAGTTACAGAACAGAAGCAGAGTCATAGACACAGAAGACAAACATACAGTTACTAGGGAATGAGGAGGTGGAGAAATAAACTGGGAGATTGGGATTGACATATACACAGTACTGTATAAAGAATATTGGGTTGGCCAAAACATTTGTTTAGGTTTTTCCATATCATCTTATGGAAAAACCTGAATGGACTTTTTGGCCATCTCAGTAAATAACTAATAAGAACCTAATACGAATCTGTGTACAGCACAAGGACTTCTACTCAATACTCTTAATGGTTATACTGGAAAATAATATTTAAAAATGAGTGGATATATGTATATGTACAACTGATTCATTTTGTGTACACATGAAACTAACACAAGATCATAAATCAACTATACTCCAATAGAAATTTTAAAACCTTAAGTCCACTTTTAAAAAAAATAAATAAAAGGAGAAAACTATGCCTCTTATATAGGCAAAGTGAGTGTGTAGAAAAGGTATAGAGAGAAACATGCTAAATAGCCATTATCCCTGGGGAGAGAGTAGAACTGACAGGCAGGAGAAATGCAACAAATCTTGAAGGGAAGCATAACCTGCACTCTTTATCTTTTGTATTGTTTGAATTTTTGCAATGAAGATATATTTTTACTTGAAATACTAATTAAAATGTACCTAAACAAATAGTTTAACTTTTATCAAAGTAATACACGTACATAAGTTAAGTGTCAAATATTACTGAGTTAGAAAAAATATTAATCATTTGCTTTTACCCCACTTTTTACTACCAAAAATAACTACTTTCAACTTTTTTCTTCTTGTATTTACCTCTACATTATTAAATAACAAACTTACACTGTTATTTCTTAAATTTCATTTTAGCTATTACCTAGTGAATTACAAATCAGTTAAGATCTGGTTCTGCTACTTAACTGAGACCTGGATATGATGGCTTAAATATACAGAAGTATATTATCTTACATAAGATGAATGTATTGGTAGCCAGTCCAATGCTAATATATGATAGCTTGAGTGTATCATTACAGCCCCAGGATCCTTTCAACTCTCTGGTCTACTCAAATTGGTGTGTGTTCATTATTCTCATGGTCTATGATAATGACAAAAACACTGACCATTACTTTCCTATTTCAGACCACCAGCAGCAGAAGGCTCCTCTGTCCCTTTCAAGGAGATTTCCTGGAAGTACCTCCGTATACTTCTGCTGAACCTAGATATCTGACTATACCTAGATGAAAGTGAATCTGAAAAATGTAATCATTTAACTGGGAAGATTAACCCCCAGATATATCCATAGTTCTATTACAAAGGAAGAAGGAAGAATGTATGTTGGGATGGGTAGCTTGCAGTCTCTAACACAATCCTAAAAAGAATTAATCCTCCTACACATACCTACACACCTACAGAGACATATACATACACACACACACACACCCCACATACACACAGACAGAGCCTTCCTCCCCTCATCCTCCCAATATAGTTAAAATAAACTTTCTATCTAGTGTTAATATTATTCTTCACCAGTGTGCTACATGTTATGCCATGATCACATTTTTTTCTCTACCATATGTTTATTTTTATATAATCTGGTATTTTAAAACTTTTTTTAAATTATGAAAGTATGATAACATATTTACAGGAGACTTGGAAAATACAGGACAAGCTTATATATAACCCATGTCCCTTACATCTCCTGCAATGGCAGGGGTCTAGCAGGAAAAATTTAAGATAAGCCTAGTACATTTTATGATGCCAGAAAGTAAGGAAGAGTTCAAGGGAAGACAGAGGCATGTTGAAAGGACACAGGTGACATGTGAAAGAGCTCCTAATGACTGAACTGGAATGACTGAGCAACAAAATATATAACTGTAATATTGTATTATAACCCACAAAATAAAAGTAAATAAACCCATACTGACGTTGACAAATAATTTAATAGTTAAATAGGAGAGAAGAAACAGTTGTTCCTTACAGAAAAACTCTGATTAAACAATATATAAGGAATGAGAAAAAGAAAAAGCATTAGAAGAGAACAATAATAGCTGTTGTAAGCAAAATCTATGGTAAAAAGTAGGTGAAAGTTTAAGGAGAAATAGAATATTTGAATATTCTCAAATTTTCTACCCCCAAATATTTATTAATTATAAAGGGAAAAATAATTTTTCAGTGGAGGAAGCTGGAAACACCACCTCAGCCAAGTGATCAAGTTTTAACATCATCTGTAAAAAAACATATTGAGGTTATATACACTTTGACTTGATACACTGGAAAGGGCACATCATTTCTGTAGTATTCTTGCTAAAAAATTAATAATCTCTATAAAATTGTGGGTAAACATCAGACAAACCCAAATTGAGGGGATTCTACAAAACAACTGATCAGTTCTCTTCAAAAACCTCCAGTCACAAAAGACAAAGAAAGACTGAGGAACTGTCACAGATCAAAGATTAAAAAGATATGAGGTCGAAATGCAAACAGTGACCCCAAATTGAATCGTGGACTGGAAAAAAGATGTCAGTGGAAAAACTGATAAAATCAAATAAAATCTGTAGGTTAGTTAATAGTATTATACCAATGCTAATTTCTTAGTTTTTATAATTGTACCACATTTATGGAAGGTGTTAACATTGGAGGGGCTTGGTATACGAGAAGTGCTGTACTATTTTTGCAACTTTCTATAAGTCTAAAATTATTTCAAAATAAAAAGTTATAAAATCATGTGTATATATTTAAAGAATAATTTGTACATGTGAATGTATCTGTGTTACAAACTATGTTGTAAAAAGGTGGATATACGTTAAATTTTAGAAGTTATGCTATTTTTATATAGCAAAAATGAAACACCTTCATGGTCAGCACTAGAGAAACATTAAGTAACCTATGTTCCTATGGAATACTATATTTAAAAAAAAGAATGAAGTAGATCTTTATGTCCTGTCATGGAAAGAACGCCAAGACGTAACAACAAAAAAACAAAAAGCAAGTTGTAATGTATAGATGAACAAGAGTTTCCAAATACTCCTTGTATGAATGTAAATTACACAAGTACTTTGACTAAATAGTAGGATCTATGAAGCCTGGCCATAAACGTAATGCCATGACCCAGAATTTCCACACCTGGTACACATCCAACAGAAAAATGTGCTCAAATGTTTACCAAAGACATGCATACAAATGTTCATGGCAGCACTGATTTTAATAGCCCCAAAGTGTGAATAGTCAAATGCTTATTCACAGCAGAATAGATAAATCCATCATGGTATATTTATACCATGGAAAACTGAACAGCAATAAGAATGAATGAACAGCAGTTACCCATAACAAGATGGGACGCGTCTTGCAAACATAATGCTAAGTAAAGAAAATTAGACAAAAGAATACACACCCCGTGATTCCATTTACATAAAGTTCAAAAACAGGCAAAATTAATCCATGGCGTTATAAGTCAAGGCTAGTTTCCTCTAAGTGGGTGACTGAGTACAAGAGGGCTTCTAGGGGGATGTCAGTGTTGTTTCATGATCCGGGTGCTGATTACATGAGAAATTCACTTTGTGAAATTTAGCTTTAGCTGTACTTGTATTATTTGGGTATTTTTCTCTTATATATGCTATGCTTCAATAAAAGTTTATAAAAAGAAAATAAAAGTAGAATTTAAAAAGCACCTAATCTCCTTATATGTGTTTATCTGAGGTTGATAAATAGGTTAAAAAGTCCAGAAATATTTGAAAAAAATTTAACCTCATTAGTATATTTTGGGATTAAATGCAATTTGTATAAACATTCCTAATTAAAACATGGGGAATATAGCCAATATTTTATAATAACTGTAAATGGAGTATAACCTTTAAAATTGTATAAAAAATTAAATTCTTTTAAAAAGCCCATTGCAGCTATTAAGATCTACCCAGAAAAGAATTCTAGGACTTCCCTAGTGGTTCAGGGGATGGGAGGCCCCCTGCCAATGCAGGAGACACAGGTTTGATCACTGGTCCAGGAAGAGTCCACATGCCGCAGAGCAACTCAGCCCACGAGCCACAACTACTGAGCCTGTGCGCTGCAACTACTGAAGACTGTGTGCCTGGAGACTGTGCTCCACAAGAGAAGCCACCATCACGAGAAGCCCGCACGCCACGGTGAAGAGCAGCCCCCACCCCACTCACTGCAACCAGAGAAAGCCAGTACACAGACAGACAGACAGAAAGCAACAAACACCCAGCACAGCCAAAAATAAATAAATAAATACTTTTAAAAAAAGAGCTTGAAGACTTTTATTTTTTACAAACATTTTCCTATTTGTAATTAGGAAAAAAAATACACATTAAAACTTTATAATGTCATATTCCCCAAATGAATATTACTTGTAAATCACATCTCAAGCCCTCTGACAACACTCCCTAAGAAGTTAGTTCACTGTGTTTTGTCTTTGTTAATGCTACTTTACTTCTTTCAATCAAACTGATATGGCTAAAAATGACATGCATGAAAGGTATTAATGTTCACTTTTATTGTATATATTATATTAAGTTTATGAAATAAATAATTCATAAAATATTGTAATCCAATATGTAGTATGCAATCACATGGTTTTCTCTAAGAGTCATAATTCTGCATGGAATTTGAACACCATGTTGACTGATGTGAGGACATGCTGTTGTCTAGTCAGAGGGTGTTCCTGAAAACAGTAAGACTAACAGCATGTTGTAGTGGACAGAGTCCTGTACTGGGAGTTAGATGACTTGTATTATAACCCTCTTGCCAATGCAACTATGAGAACAACACAGTTATTATCCTTATCTATTTTCCAGTTTTTCCCTTAGCCAACTTGATTAAAATGGATTGTGGTAAGAATCACAGAGTTGTAAAACAAATTTGGGAAAGGTATTATTGTCTCTTCTTACATATTTTCATCTGGATCATTATCAGCATTATTCATAATGAAAATATTCTAAAGGAAAATACTTTTAAATGTCCTTTTAACTTCCCTCCATGCCGTAGTCAAACGCTTTAGAAAAGACAACAAGAAAGCCAATCACATCATCGGATAATTTACCACCTGAAAGCTAAACTCCTTTTTGTCAAGCTCCTGGCTCTAAAGATTCACTTATTTTTAGTCTTTCCATCAAACTGGTTTTGCAGCAATCTGAGATGACAGATGGAAGTTCAAGGTATGAAAAAAACAGAGCGGAGGATTTTCAGGATTGTGTCCTACCAAGATCTGACAGGCAAAGGCATTTAACTATCAAGGGGAAAATTAGAATTGCAACAGAGAAATCAATCAAAACAAGATAGTACTTCAAGAGTTCTTGGGAAATGGATTTTAGACATTGACATATGACTACCAAGAAGTGGCTGCTGTAACCACTCTATTGGAATCAATCACTATCTAAATGCATCCAGAAAATTACATTACCTTTCCAGAAAACAGACAATGAGAGTGGGAAGCCCATGTACGTAGGTAGGTAAATCACATAGGATTCAATTAAACTATAAAGAATTCTTATTTTGCAGAGAAAAGTCATAAGCAATCTGTAAAACCCCAGAGGCAGAACCCAAGCTCCTTTACCTATTATCAGGACCTATGGCAACTTCAAAAATGTCAACAAGAGATTACACAAGATCAGAAATGTCACTAACATATAGGTTCTACTGTATAGAAAAGTAGCAATATTTAAGACAAAATTATTTGTGAACACAATTTCTTCTTGTGTGGCATTCTATTGTTTTTATTTGAAAAAAGTAGTGTGATATTTATATCTTACTACAAAAGTTCTAACTTGGTTATCAAAATATATCTTCTACTAAAGTAGTTTTACTTTTATTCTGAAGAGTCATTACCCTGGTTCAGTTCAATTCAGTCGCTCAGTCATGTAAGACTCTCTGCGACCCCATGGACTGCAGCACACCAGGCTTCCCTGTCCATACCAAATCCTGGAGCCTACTCAAACTCATGTCCATCGTGCTGGTGATGCCATCCAACAATCTCATCCTCTTTCAGCCCCTTCTCCTCCCACTGCAATCTTTTCCAGCATCAAGGAGTTTTCCAATGAGTCAGTTCTTCACAACAGGTGGCCAAAGTATTGGAGTTTCAGCTTCAACATCAGTCCTTCCAATGAATATTCAGGACTGATTTCCTTTAGGATGGACTGGTTGGATCTCCTTGCAGTCCAAGGGACTCTCAAGAGTCTTCTCCAACACCACAGTTCAAAGTAACAATTCTTCGGCACTCAGCTTTCTTTATAGTCCAAGTCTCACATCCATTCATGACTACTGGAAAAACCAGAGCTTTGACTAGATGGACCTTTGTCAGCAAAGTAATGTCTCTGCTTTTTAATATGCTGTCTAGGTTGGTCACAGCTTTTCTTCCAAGGGGCAAGCGTCTTTTAATTACATGGCTGCAGTCACCATCTGCAGTGATTTTGGAGCCCAAGAAAATGAATTCTGTCACTGTTTCCACTGTTTCCCCATCTATTTGCCATGAAGTGATGGGACCAAGTGCCATGATCTTAGTTCTGTGAACGTTGAGTTTTAAGACAGTTTTTTCACTCTCTTCTTTCACTTTGATCAAGAGGCTCTTCAGTTCCTCTTCGCTTTCTGCCATAAGGGTGGTGTCATCTGCATAACTGAGGTTGTTGATATTTCTCCCAGCAATCTTGATTCCAGCTTGTGCTTCCTCCAGCCCAGCATTTCCCATGATGTACTCTGCATATAAGTTAAACAAGCAGGATGACAATATACAGCCTTGATGTACTCCTTTCCTGATTTGGAACCAGTCTGTTGTTCCATGTCCAGTCCTAATTGTTGCTTTTTGACCTGCATACAGATTTCTCAGGAGGCAGGTCAGGTGGTCTGGTACTCCCATCTCTTTAAGAATTGTCCACAGTTTATTGCGATCCATACAGTCAAAGGCTTTGGCATAGTCAATAAAGCAAAAGTAGATGTTTTTTTGGAACTCTCTTGCTTTTTCGATGATCCAGTGCATGTTGGCAATTTGATCTCTCGTTCCTCTGCCTTTTCTAAAGCCAGCTTGAATACCTGGAAGTTCTTGGTTCACATACTGTTGAAGGCTGGCTTGGAGAATTTTGAGCATTACTTTGCTAGCGTGTGAGATGAGTGCAATTGTGCAGTAGTTTGAGCATTCTTTAGCATTGCCTTTCTTTGGGATTGGAATGAAAACTGACCTTGTCCAGTCCTGTGGCCACTGCTGAGTTTTCCAGATTTGCTGGCGTATTGAGTGCACCACTTTCACAGCATCATCTTTAGGATTTGAAATAGCTCAATTGGAATTCCATCACCTCCACTAGCTTTGCTTGTAATGATGCTTTCTAAGGCCCACTTGACTTCACATCCCAGGATGTCTGGCTCTAGGTGAGTGATCACACCATCATGGTTATCTGGGTCGTTAAGATCTCTTTTGTACAGTTCTTCCATGTATTCTTGCCACCTTTCTTAATATCTTCTGCTTCTGTCAGGTCCATACCATTTCTGTCCTTTATTGTGCTCATCTTTGCATGAAATGTTCCCTTGGTATCTCTAGTTTTCTTGAAGAGATAGATCTCTAGTCTTTCCTAGGTTTTCTTATCTGTCCTTGCTATTCTTTGGAACTCTGCATTCAGATGGATATATCTTCCCTTTTCTCCTTTGCCTTTAGCTTCTCTTCTTTATCAGCTATTTGTAATGTGTCATCAGACAACCATTTTGCCTTTTTGCATTTCTTTTTCTTGGAGATGGTCTTGACACTGCCTCCTGCACAATGTCACAAACCTCTGTCCATAGTTCTTCAGGCACTCTCTCTCTCAGACCTAATCCCTTGAATCTATTTCTCACTTCCACTGTATAATCATAAGGGATTTGATTTAGGTCATACCTGAATGTTCTAGTGGTTTTCCCTACTTTCTTCAATTTAAGTCTGAATTTGGCAATAAGAAGTTTATGATCTGAGCCACAGTCAGCTCCTGGTCTTATTTTTGCTGACTGTATAGAGTTTCTCCATCTTTGGCTGCAAAGAATATAATCAATCTAATTTCAGTATTGAACATCTGGTGATGTCCATGTGTAGAGTCTTCTCTTGTGTTGTTGGAAGAGGGTGTTTGCTATGACCAGTGTGTTGCACGTTGACCCTGTACAATGCACTCCTTAATAGTTTGACTCCTTCTGAAATGTCCTTGCCTTATTGAGTTAAGGATTAGGAATATTTAGCTTTGCTAATAGGGAAGGCTCTCAAAAGTTTAATATTAAGTCTAATATTAAAAGTCTAATGTCTAAAATCTAAGAACACATTCGTATTCATTCCCTCCTCTTTTCTTTCCTTTCTGTCTCTGTCTCTCCCCACCCTCTCCCAACATGGTGAGAGAAAGGTATCTTGCATTGTACTGAATCAACATTGCTTGCTAAATTAACCTCATGTGAGTTTTATTCAGTCTTTTTCACTTCTTTTCCCCCTGGCCTCTTTAATATGCAGAGAGTCTATTAAAACAATAGATCTTTGTTTGACTAAATATGATAAGTTTCACCAGTACAGAAAGTGAAAGTGGCTCAGTCATGTCTTTGTAACCCCGTGGACTATATACAGTCCATGGAAGTCTCCAGGCCAGATTACTGGTGTAGGTAGCTTTTCCCTTCTCCAGGGGATCTTCCCAACCCAGGGATTGAACCCAGGTCTCCCTCATTGCAGCTGGATTCTTTACCAGCTGAGCCACAAGGGAAGCCCAAGAATACTGGAGTGGGTTGCCTATCCCTCTTCCAGTGAATCTTCCCTACACAGGAATCAAATGGGGGTCTACTGCATTGCAGGTGGATTCTTTACCAACTGAGCTATCAGGGAAGACCCTAGTGAAGAAACAGACGTTAAAACTCGTGAAAGTGAAAGTGAAGTCACTCAGTCGTGTCCGACTCTTTGCGACCCCGTGGACTGTAGCCTACCAGGCTCCTTCGTCCATGGGATTTTCCAGGCAAGAATACTGGAGTGGGTTGCCATTTCCTTCTCCAGGAGATCATCCCCACTCAGGGATCGAACTCAGGTCTCCTGCATTGTAGACAGATGCTTTACCATCTGAGCCACCACAGAAGTCACTCTTAACCCTGACTTAATAAAAAGCCAGGACACATATTTTAGAGTTGATGTATACACTTCACAAGATGGAGGGAAAATGTTTTACTGTATTTTTCTTGAAAGTAAAGAAATAAAAGACAATTTAGAGAAAAACTGAAATCTCCATTGTTTTTAAAGTGTTCTTAATAAAATCACATTACTCATATAAAACTCAGTTTTACATGATGGGCTTCTCTGGTGGCTCAGACGGTAAAGACTCTGCCTGCAATACAGGAGACCTGGGTTCACTCCCTAGGTTGGGAAGATCCCCTGGAGGAGGGCATGGCAACCCATTCACAGTATTCTTCCCTGGAGAATTCCATGGACAGAGGAACCTTGGGCTACAGTCCAGGGACTCATAAAGAGTCAGACACAAATGAGTGACTAATACTTTCACTTTCATCATCACTTAAAAGTACTCTAAATAAAAATTATCTATTTATTCTTTAATGTAAGAACTTAACATTTCTTACTCCCCTAACTGTTCTCTCCGAGAAGTTTTAGTAGCATAGTAGGCATTGATAAATATTCTTCTATTGATTAACCAACCCTAAAGGATGAACAAGCATATAAAATCCTTGGATATCCTCTTTTTTCATTTACTAATAGTAGTTACCTACTATTTTGTCCACCTAATATAATTCTTTTCTTTTGAGAATCATCAGTGCTTTATGCAAGAAATTGCTTCTTTCCACTCTGCTCTTACAGTTTCAACCATTCATATGACTGCCACAGACGTTTCCATGCTCTCTGACCCAGCCCCATCGGCTTAGTGGAAGAAGTCTCTGCCCCAAACTGGGTCAGAACTCTTATCCAGCATTATTTTCTTGGGCTGTGTCCCATGGCTGTGTAATAGCAGGCAGTCCCTCTTAAGAATGAAAACTTAGGCACTGTGGGCAATGACTTTTCCTTTAAGTAAAAAAATACAATCTGCAGTTTTAAGAGAATAAAGGCAAAACACAAAGAAAAGCAGAAATGAAAGACCAAAAAAAGGAAAATCTTAGGGGTGGTCATGTCTTTGTTCAGGTTATTCCTGAAGCCTAGCTTCATAGATCCTTTCACTGTTCAAATTTTCCTTGAAATTTGTGATCTATTAAACACTTTCTGCCTATGTTAGTTCAAGCTAGATTTTAATCACTTACAACCAAGAGTCTTAACTAATAGTGTTTGAGGACAAAATGGTTTATACAAATCCTTAGGAATAAAAAACATATACATAAGCAAATGACAATAAATAGGCAAACCAGAGAAAATAAATATTCTGAGTAAAAACAAATTTTTTAATGTACATCACTAGAAGTCAGAGAAATGAAAATGGAAAAAATATTTTAATCTAATAAATTAACAAAGATTTAACAAAAATGAGTATATCTAATATTGGCAAGTTATAATGAAACAGCATTCTCTTACACCATTTCTGGAAGTATAAAATTTTATATGTTTTTGTAACACATTTTGAAACTATTAGTAGCTTAAAATATTCATATTCTTTGACCCAGGAATTCCACTGCTGGGATCCAGCTGTAAGAAATAATTCTTGGAACTTCCCTGGTGCTACAGTGGATAGGAATCTGCCTACCAATGCTGGGGTCACAGGTTCGGTCCCTGGTCCAAGAAGATTCCACGTGCTAGAAAGCAACTAAGCCCATGTTCCATAACCACTGAGCCCATGAGCCACAACTGTGGAGCCTGTGTGCCACAACTGAAGCCCACGTGCCCTAGAGCTGCATACGGCAACTACAGAACCTGCACGCTACAATTACTGAGCCCATGCACCTAGATTCTGTGCTCTGCAACAAGAGAAGCCCCAGATGGGAAGCTGGTGCACTGCAATGAAGAGCAGCCCTTGCTCACTGTAACTAGAGAAAGCCCCTGCACAGCAAGTACAATCACAAATTAATTTCAAAAAAAGGTCTTAAAACAGAAAACGTTTTTGTTTTCTTTGGCTTTGAAGAAAGCCAATCACCACGATAATTTGCAGTAGCAAAATTTTGAGAGTAACACAAATGTTTGGTAGGAAAGTGATTTATTAATTTATTCAATGGAGTATTAGTCATTAGAAATAATTTTATAGCAGGTGTGTGTAATAACACAGAAATATGCTTAAATTTTGGTGCTGGATTTTTAAAAATCAAGATATCAGATTGCAAAATTAAATGTTTTAAAAACTATATAAACAATAAAAATAATTGAATGTGTCTTTGACTAGGAAAATTTTTACAATATAAGCTATACATCATTCAGTAGGTTAACAGGGAATATAATTTGCATTCTTAATGCTGGTATTAGTGAAAAGTTGATCTCTATTAGCACTTTGAGAGAAGGGATAAAAGCTGTTGTTCTCCAAACACAGGAACATACAGCTACTCTGGTAAGGGGATGGTTGCTCAATTGGTTGTTTTCTTTCTTTACTGTTGGTGGTTCGAACATATATAACAATTCTTAGAAATTCAAATTCAATATAGCCCTAACGTGTTGTTCAGGATGTTCTCGGTAATATTTAATTATATGTTTGTCCCTTAGCTAAACTACATTTATTAATTTTATCCTGTAATAGTAAAATATCTGTAAAAGATTATTTTTAAACTTTTATTAGAATTCTTAGAGAAAACAACAAAGAGCTTCTAAATCTCTTTTCTCATTAAAACATACTTTTTTAAATGTGACTTTTAAAGTTTTGGGGAGTAATATAATGAATATATTTTAAAAGAAGAAACTGACTTCAAAAGTTAATATCAATAATCACAGGAAGTAAAATAAACAGCAATCTTTTTCATCTATTTTTTCTTTTCTTTTCTTTTTTTTGGCCTTGCTGTGTGACTTGTCAGGTTCTTAGTCTCCTGATCAGGGATCGAATCTGTGTCCCCTGTGGTGGAAGTGCAGAGTCCAAACCACTGGACTGCCAGGGAATTTCCTACTTTTTACTTTCCAAATATTCCATAATGTGTATAGAAAAAATAAGAGAGTTAATTTTTGTTAAAGAATAGGTAATAGATCAACAAATTATCTACATATTAACATTTGGAACAATGAAAAATGAATGCAGCTGAAACGCAATAAGATAACCCATTTATTAATCTGCCCCCAAATATCATTAGATTACTTTAGTTGTTTTAACACTAGTCTAACATCTACTTTTCTTTGAAGAGGTTCAAGAGAGCTATAGGTGAGCTTCCAGAAATAGCACATACAACTATAAGATGTTCAAAGATCATTAAAATTTAAGGTTTCCTTTTCTTCCCACTCTAAGTTTGAAATAGTAATCTTGTTTCAATAAAATGAAAAGAGAATATCTGACAGAATCTCACTATTTGTATCTTCTGATAAAACTGTAATTACACTAGGGAGAAAACAGAAGGATAAAAGTAATTCACTTTAAAGTATGTATTAGTGAAAGTGAAAGTCACTCAGTCCTGTCCTACTCTTTGTGACCACATAGACTGTAGTCCATGGAAATCTCCAGGCCAGAATACTGGAGTGGGTAGCCTTCCCCTTCTCCAGGGGATCTTCCTAACCCAGGGATCGAACCCAGGTCTCCCTCATTGCAGCTGGATTCTTTACCAGCTGAGCCACAAGGGAAGCCCAAGAATACTGGAGTGGGTAGCCTATCCCTTCTCCAGTGGATCTTTGTGACCCAGGAATCAAACCAGGGTCTCCTGCATTGCAAGCAGATTCTTTACCAACTGAGCTATCAGGGAAGCAAAGTATGTACTACACTTCTACTATATGCTATATGCATTATACCACACCAGACCCATTTGTTTATTTAGATGTAAAGGTATGGTTTGAGCATTCTTTGGCATTGCCTTTCTTTGGGATTGGAATGAAAACTGACCTTTTCCAGTCCTGTGGCCACTGCTGAGTTTTCCAGATTGGCTGGCATATGAGTGCAGCACTTTCACAGCATCATCTTTCAGGATTTGAAATAGCTCAACTGGAATTCCATCACATCCACTAGCTCTGTTCATAGTGATGCTTTCTAAGGCCCACTTGACTTCACATTCCAGGATGTCTGGCTCTAGGTGAGTGATCACACCATCATGATGATATGGGTCATGGATATCTTTTTTGTACAGTTCTTCTGTGTATTCTTGCCACTTCTTAATATCTTCTGCTTCTGTTAGGTCCATACCATTTCTGTCCTTTATCAAACCCATCTTTGCATGAAATGTTCCCTTGGTAACTCTAATTTTCTTGAAGAGATTTCTAGTCTTTCCCATTCTGTTGTTTTCCTCTATTTCTTTGCATTGATCGCTGAGGAAGGCTTTCTTATCTCTCCTTGCTATTCTTTGGAACTCTGCATTCAAGTGGGAATATCTTTCCTTTTCTCCTTTGCTTTTCACTTCTCTTCATTTCACAGCTATTTGTAAGGCCTCCTCAGACAACCACTTTGCCTTTTTGCATTTCTATTCCATGGGGATGGCCTTGATCCCTGTCTCCTGTACAATGTCACAAACCTTTGTCCACAGTTCATCAGGCACTCTATCAGATCTAGTTCCTTAAACCTATTTCTCACTTCCACTGTATAGTCATAAGGGATTTGATTTAGGTCATACCTGAATGGTCTAATGGTTTCCCCTACTTTCTTCAATTTAAGTCTGAATTTGGCAATAAGGAGTTCATGGTCTGAGCCACAGTCAGCTCCCAGTCTTGTTTTTGCTGACTGTATAGAATTTCTCCATCCTTGGCTGCAAAGAATATAATAAATCTGATTTCGGTCTTGACCATCTGGTGATGTCCATGTGTAGAGTCTTCTCTTGTGTTGTTGGAAGAGGCTGTTTGCTATGACCAGTGCGTTCTCTTGGCAAAACTCTACTAGCCTTTGCCCTGCTTCATTCTGTACTCCAAGGCCAAATTTGCCTGTTACTCCAGGTGTTTCCTGACTTCCTACTTTTGCATTCCAGTCCCCTATAATGTAAAGGACATCTTTTTTGGGTGTTAGTTCTAAAAGGTCTTGTAGGTCTTCATAGAACCATTCAACGTCAGCTTCTCCAGCATTACTGGTTGGGGCATAGGATTGGAGTACCGTGATATTGAATGGTTTGCCTTGGAAATGAAGTGATCATTCTGTCGTTTTGAGACTGCATCCAAGTACTGCATTTCGGACTCTTTTGTTGACCATGATGGCTACTCCATTTCTTCTAAGGGATTCCTGCCCACAGTAGTAGATATAATGGTCATCTGAGTTAAATTTACCCATTCCAGTCCATTTTAGTTTGCTGATTCCTAGAATGTTGACATTCACTCTTGCCATCTCCTGTTTGACCACTTCCAATTTGCCTTGATTCATGGACCTAACATTCCAGGTTCCTATGCAATATTGCTCTTTACAGCATCAGACCTTGCTTCTATCACCAGTCCCATCCACAACTGGGTATTGTTTTTGCTTTGGCTCCATCCCAGTTCTTTCTCCACTGATCTCCAGTAGCATATTGGGCACCTACCAACCTAGGGAATTCCTCTTTCAGTGTCCTATCATTTTGCATTTTCATACTGTTCATGGGGTTCTCAAGGCAAGAATAATGAAGTGGTTTGCCATTCCCTTCTCCAGTGGACCACATTCTGTCAGACCTCTCCACCATGAGCTGACGGTCTTGGGTGACCCCACACGGCATGGCTTAGTTTTATTGCCTTAGACAAGACTGTGGTCCTGTGATCAGATTGGCTAGTTTTCTGTGATTATGGTTTCAGTCTGTCTGCCCTCTGATGCCTTCTCGCAACACCTACCCTCTTCCTTGGGTTTCTCCTACCTTGGACGTGGGGTATCTCTTCACAGCTGCTCCACAAAAGCGTAGCCACTGCTCCTTACCTTGGACGAGGGCCATCTTCTCACGGCCGCCCCTCCTGACCTTGAACGTTGCGTAGCTCCTCTCACCCTCCTGCGCAGCACAGCCGCCACTCCTTGGACAGGGTAGCTCCTCTCGGCCGCCGCCCCTGACCTCGGACGTGGGGTGCTCCTATCAGCCGCTCCTGCGCCGTCACAGCCTTGCGCTCTCAGTTGCCGCCCCTGACCTTGGACGAGGGGTAGCTCCTCTCTGCCGTGCCTTTGCAGCGTCCATCGCTGCTGCCGCGCTTTTGCACGGTCTGTCGCAGCCGCTGCACTTCTGTGCGGCAGCAATACGTGAACCAATCAATATGTGAACCGTGAACTTCCAGATGTTCAAGCTGGTTTTAGAACAGGCAGAGGAACCAGAGATCAAATTGCCAACATGCACTGGATCATCGAAAAAGCAAGAGTTCCAGAAAAATATCTATTTCTGCTTTATTGACTATGCCAAAGCCTTTGACTGTGTGGATCACAATAAACTGGAAAATTCTGAAAGAGATGGGAGTACCAGACCTCCTGACTTGTCTCTGGAGAAACTGTATGCAGGTCAGGAAGCAACAGTTAGAACTGGACATGGAACAACAGACTGGTTCCAAATAGGAAAAGGAGTATGTCAAGGCTGTATATTGTCACCCTGCTTATTTAACTTACATGCAGAGTACATCATGAGAAACGCTGGGCTGGAGGAAGCACAAGCTGGAATCAAGATTGCTGGGAGAAATATCAATAACCTCAGATATGCAGATGACACTACCCTTACAGCAGAAAGTGAAGGGGAACTAAAAAGCCTCTTGATGAAAGTGAAAGAGGAGAGTGAAAAAGTTGGCTTAAAGCTCAACATTCAGAAAACTGAGATCATGTCATCTGGTCCCATCACTTCACGGCAAATAAATGGGGAAACAGTGGAAACAGTGTCAGACTTTATCTTTTTGGGCTCCAAAATCACTGCAGATGGTGATTGCAGCCATGAAATTAAAAGACGCTTATTCCTGGGAAGGAAAGTTATCACCAACCTAGATAGCATATTAAAAAGCAGAGACATTACTTTGCCAACAAAGGTCCATCTAGTCAAGGCTATGGTTTTTCCAGTGATCATGTATGGATGTGAGAGTTGGACTGTGAAGAAAGCTGAGCACTGAAGAATTGATGCTTTTGAACTGTGGTGTTGGAGAAGACTCTTGAGAGTCCCTTGGACTGCAAGGAGATCCAACCAGTCCATCCAAAAGGAGATCAGTCCTGGGTGTTCACTGGAAGGAAGGAAGCTGAAACTCCAATACTTTGGCCACCTCATGCGAAGAGTTGACTCATTGGAAAAGACCTTGATGCTGGGAGGGATTGGGGGCAGGAGGAGAAGGGGATGACAGAGGATGAGATGGCTGGATGGCATCACCGCCTCGATGGACATGAGTTTGAGTAAACTCTGGGAGTTGGTGATGGACAGTGAGGCCTGGCGTGCTGCGATTCATGGGGTTGCAAAGAGTCAGACATGACTGAGCAACTGAACTGAACTGAAAGTTATGGTACCTGTTGAGTGATTAATGATTAGATGTGGAAGAAAGTAAAAAATAAGATAGTCACATTCTAGTGCTATAAAAGTGATAAAGGAAGAAGGCAGAGGAGAGGAGGCAGAAAGAGGCAAGTACCAGCTGCTATTTGTGTGTCCTGGAAAGCATGAAGAACCTCCTGATTAAAGAAGTCCCTTTAATTGCATCTTAAATCGTGTTGTAAACAGGCAAGGAGGGAAGGGAGAGGAAAAGAGGGAGGAAGTTGGCCAAGAGTAAAGGAGGGAATAAATGAAGATTTGTTAGAAAGATTTAATTTCCTTCTCATAATATTTAATAATCAGGAGAAAAAATAAATCATTGTGGTTACTCCCAAACCAAAAAGGTCACACAAAGAACTTCATTAATACTGCAGTGACATTTTAAACCCCCCAAAATCTTTTTATCAAGATATTATATGATCTTCATTTCATCATTCAAAGAGAATAAGAAAAATAAAAACTCAGCAGTATTTATTCAAAATTTAACTTATTGCCAGCCATATTCTGAGGAAATAAAATTATAAAATATTCTCCAATTAAAAATAATTAAATCACATAAAAATGTAACAGCCAAAATATTCTTACAGTTAAGAAGACTATTTTACTTTTGAACAGTTTTTCTGCCATCAGTGTTTCACTAAATATTTTGTAGCTCAAATCCTATCATCTTAAACTGAAAGTTTCCTAATGGGCAAAGACAATGTATGTGACTTTTTTCTGATCATCAAATAATGGTACGGTGGCCTCAAATTAATTTTAAGCAGATGTTTATAAGGTTCATAAAAGACACCTCAGTTATGGGGTTGGCTAGGAACATTGTTACACTAGTTTCTTTGTAAAGAGTTGAACCATAAGACAAAACCTAGAAGTGAGCTGATGTGATAACATGCCTGAGCTGCTGTGAACAGTCTTCAATTCAGTCACTCAGCCGTGTTCAACTCTTTACGACCTCATGGACTGCAGCACGCCAGACTTCCCTGTCCATCACCAACTCCTGGAGCTTGCTCAAACTCATGTCCATCGCGCTTGTGATGCCATCCAACCATCTCATCCTCTGTCGTCCACTTCTCCTCCTGCCTTCATCTTTCACAGCATCACGGTCTTTTCCGATGAGTCAGTTCTTCGTATCAGGTGGCCAAAGTATTGGAGTTTCAGATTCAGCATCAGTCCTTCCAATGAATATACAGGACTGATCTCCTTTAGGATGGACTGTTTGGATCTCCTTGCAGTCCAAGGGACTCTCAAGAGTCTTCTCCAACACCACAGTTCAAAAGCATCAATTCTTCAGCACTCAGCTTTCTTTATAGTCCAAATCTAAAATCCATTCATGACTACTGGAAATACCATAGCTTTGACTAGATGGACCTTTGTCAGCAAAGTAATGTCTCTGCTTTTTAATATGCTGTCTAGGTTGGTCATAGCTTTTCTTCCAAGGAGCAAGCATCTTTTAATTACCTGGCTGCAGTCACCATCTGCAGTGATTTTGGAGCTGCCAAAAAGTGAATTTTCCACTGTTTCCCCATCTATTTGCCATGAAGTGATGGGATTGGTTACCACTATCTTAGTTTTTTGAATGTTGAGTTTTAAGCCAGTTTTTTTCACTCTCCTCTTTCACTTTCATCAAGAGGCTCTTCAGTTCTCTTCACTTTCTGCCATAAGAGTGGTGTCATCTGCATAACTGAGGTTGTTGATATTTCTCCCAGCAATCTTGATTCCAGCTTGTGCTTTATCCAGCCTGGCCCTGCATGATGTACTCTACATATAAGTTAAATAAACAGGGTGACAATATACAGCCTTGACATACTCCTTTCCCAATTTGGAACCAGTCAGTTGTTGTTCCATGTCCAGTTCTAACTGTTACTTCTTGACCATTGCTTCATAAAGATTTCTCAGGAAGCAGGTCAGGTGGTCTGGTATTCCCATCTCTTTCAGAATTTTCCACAGTTTATTCTGTCCACACAGTCAAAGGCTTTGGCATAGTCAATAAAGCAGAAATACATGTTTTTCTGGAATTCTCTTGCTTTTTTGATGATCCAGTGCATGTTGGCAATTTGATCTCTGGTTCCTCTGCCTTTTCTAAACCATCCAGAACATCTGAAATTTCTTGGTTCATGTACTGTTGAAACCTAGCTTGGAGAATTTTGAGCATTACTTTGCTAGTGTGTGAGATGAGTGCAATTGTGTGGTAGTTTGAACATTCTTTGGTCATGCCTTTCTTTGGGATTGGAATGAAAACTGACCTTGTCCAGTCCTTTGGCCACTGCTGAGTTTTCCAGATTTGCTGGCATATTGAGTGCAGCACTTTCATAGCATCATCTTTTCAGATTTGAAATAGCTCAATTGGAATTCCACCACTTCCACTAGCTTTGTTTGTAGTGATGCTTCCTAAGGCCCACTTGACTTCACTTTCCAGGATGTCTGGCTCTAGGTGAGTGAT
This sequence comes from Cervus canadensis, assembly GCF_019320065.1. Classification (NCBI taxonomy): domain Eukaryota; kingdom Metazoa; phylum Chordata; class Mammalia; order Artiodactyla; family Cervidae; genus Cervus; species Cervus canadensis. The sequence continues at coordinate 84,339,495 of NC_057392.1, forward strand.
CACACCATCATGATTATCTGGGTCATGAAGATCTTTTTTGTACAGTTCTTCTCTGTATTCTTGCCACCTCGTCTTAATATCTTATGCTTCTGTTAGGTTCATACTGCTTCTGTCCTTTAGCGAGCTCATCTTTGCATGAAATGTTCCCTTGGTATCTCTAATTTTCTTGAAGAGATCTCTAGTTTTTCCCTTTCTATTGTTTCCCTCTATTTCTTTGCACTGATCACTGAGGAAGGCTTTCTTATCTCTCCTTGCTATTCTTTGGAACTCTGCATTCAGATGGATATATCTTCCCTTTTCTCCTTTGCCTTTAGCTTCGCTTCTTTCTCAGCTATTTGTAAGGCAACCTCAGACAGTCATTTTGCCTTTTTGCATTTCTTTTTCTTGGAGATGGTCTTGATCACTGGCTCCTGTACATGTCACGAACCTCTGTCCATAGTTCTTCAGGCACTCTATCAAATCTAATCCCTTGAATCTATTTCTCACTTCCACTGTATAATCATAAGGGATTTGATTTAGGTCATACCTGAATGGTCTAGTGGTGTTCCCTACTTTCTTCAACTTAAGTCTGAATTTGGCAATAAGGAGTTCATGATCTGAGCCACAGTCAGCTTTCAGTTGTTGTTTTTGCTAACTGTATAGCACTTCTCCATCTTTGGCTGCAAAGAATATAATCAATCTGATTTCAGTATTGGCCATCTGATGATGTCCATGTGTAGAGTAGTTTCTTGTGTTGTTGGAACAGGGTATTTGCTATGACCAGTGCATTTTCTTGGCAAAGCTCTGTTAGCCTTTGGTCTGCCTCATTGTGAACAAGTTTATGTTTGCCTAATTTAGAAGCTGCAAATCAGTTCCTGAACATGTTTTATTTGACTTGCAGAGTGTTTTTTTTAAATGAGCACTACTTAAAATTTTCACGGATTTTACATAAAGATGCATATTCTCCACTTTTCCGTAAAAATCAAGCAATTCAGAAACAACAGCTCACAATTCTGTCTCCTAGAGCAGCTGCCTCATGCAATGAGTGTGTTCTTTTCTGAGCACTGTAGTTACCACCCAGCCTGTTTAATTCACATATTCTGGATACCTGTTTTACTCCACAGGAATTTGATTTGCCTTTCTACCTACTTCTAAAATGAGGCCAGGTGAATGAGGCTTTGGCTACTTCAAATATTTTCTTTCAAAATTACAAAAGATGGTTGTCCGTCAGTCACTTGCGGAATTCTGTAGAATAATTCTATTTTTACTTTGAAAAATAAAAATGTATATACCTACCTCTATCTATATATCCATCTGTCTACCTGTCTATCTACCTACCTAGAAAGAACATTAGCAACTATAGAGAAAAATCTAAATTTATACTGACAGTTACCAAGATATTAAAACTTGAAGGCAAGGAGAAACCATGACTGCTTCAGAACTGCAGTGGTTCCTTGGTTGAAAGTTTAGTTGATATCGCCACTACTGACAGCAATGTGGCTGTCACACAGCTGGCAAGAACAGGCATTTTCATCTCCTTTCCCATCGAACAACACACACAGTAATAACTGCAGAAAGGAATGACCAAGCGCCAACTATGCAAATGGCCCAGTGCAACATGCTTTACCGATGTTCTGATTTAAAGCTTTTAGGGTTTAGCTCCAGCTTCTCAATCTCCTTTTAGTACCAGTCAAGAGATTTTTGCCTGATATTTAGCGGTTTCCTCACTATATCAAATGTTTCATTAACCCTTATTTTATTGTTGTCAAGGTGTGCTCTACAGTAAGCCTCCACCACAATTAATGGTTTCATAGGAAACTATGATTGCAAAAAACAGATTTCTTTATTGTAAGACTTCTCACCGCTTTTACTATGCTAATATGTAAAAAAAAAAATCACCAAAAGAAGACAGATGTAGAGTATGTTTCAAACTTAAAATCTGACCACAGAGTACTTCTTTAGTAACATTTCTCAGGAATCCCTTTGAACATACTTTGAGTGTGTTCTATTTTCAGTATTAATTTAACAACCATTCTATGTGATAACTTTTTAAAGTAATGTTCATTTCAATAGAGTGTCAGATCATATCCACAAAAGGCAAAAAGTCGGCCAGATCAGTGGGTACTCCCAACAAGAACAAAGATTCTTCTTTCCTTACTGAGCCTTGAAAAGGACTCACATCTGGCCACATAAGTGGTCCCCTTCAGAGGGACCCCTGCCCAGGAGGTATTCTGCTTCATTAAAGATTTCCTTCTCCTACACAATATTTCAGGGATTGTCTCAGCCTCAGCTTTACAAGCTTTCTTGATAACCAAAGTGGTTTCCAATTCCAGACCCTTTGTTTCATCTCTAAGTTCACCCTTGATCCACTGCTTTCAACTCAGACTCCTTGGGCAGGCCAATGAGGCCAATCCTGTTCCCAACCTGCAGGAAACAACTGGGGCACATTCAGTACCCCAAAACCAATTTTCTACCCCAAACCTAGACAATTTATTTGATTTTGAAAGAAAAGTGATAGTACTGCACTTAAAGATGCTGTTCCTATCATCTTGGTGAAGTTGAATGTTAATATTTTGATTATTAAAGATCAGTAAGGCCAATCCAAAAGACACGTGAAGGGACCTAGTGAAGTGTATATTCTCATACCCACAACTTATCCCATAGTTAAATCCACAAAGTCTGATCTATCTGATTTTCAGATTATTTCCCAAGAGGCCCATGCCATGAACTTCAAGATTTATGAATAAAAATTGTAGCCAAAGGTTTATCCAATGCTAGTTCTTCACCATGATCTTGAAGACAGAAACTACATTATTTTAGACTTCTCTACTCTCTAAAATTTTGAACCTGAAACCTCCCCTGGCAGCAAAGGCATAGTTAGAATTCCAAAGCCCTTCTGTAACAGAGATTCTCCTATATATCTTGACCTCACAAGGCTCCAATATCCCACAAAGGGCTCTACTGAAAAACAGAAGCTGACTAAGGAAGACCTCTTGAAAGTTTTTGAATAGCTACTTTACTGCAAACAGGAAGCTATCATTAGCAGACCTGAGGCACTTCAAACAACCTGACCATCAAACCAAGCTAAATCTTAGCAATAATTCTCTCTGCTCAGTTTCTATTCATTTATTCACTTATCAAAGAACTTCAGTTAATTCAGAAGACTCGTTGGTTGGTTCAGTTCAGTTCAGTTCAGTTGCTCAGTCGCGTCTGACTCTTTGCGACTCCATGAATCACAGCACGCCAGGCCTCCCTGTCCATCACCAACTCCGGAGTTTACCCAAACTCATGTCCATCTAGCCGGTGATACCATCCAGCCATCTCACCCTCTGTCATCCCCTTCTCCTCCTGCCCCCAATCCCTCCCAGCATCAGGGTCTTTTCCAATGAGTCAACTCTTCGCATGAGGTGGCCAAAGTACTGGAGTTTCAGCTTCAGCATCACTCCTCCCAGTGAACACCCAGGACTGATCTCCTTCAGGATGGACTGGTTGGATCTCCTTGCAGTCCAAGGGACTCTCAAGAGTCTTCTCCAACACCACAGTTCAAAAGCATCAGTTCTTCGGCGCTCAGCTTTCTTCACAGTCCAGCTCTCACATCCATGCATGGCCACTGGAGACCTTTGTTGGTTGGTTAACCGGCACTAAAGGGTAACTACTGTAACAGCAGGAATGCATGGAATTTTATGTGAGCACAGGGAAGCTTTCAGTCAAGGAAATTATATTGGTAAAGGATGAGTTAGGGTTAGTGTAGGGCAGAGGAGGGCCTGACAAGCGAGGAATTTCAGAAGGGCATTAGCCAAACCAGAGAAGCTTGAGAGAAGAGCAAATTCTGGTTAATTCTTGGTGGTTCCTGTGGAGTGAAAACAATTAAGAGCAAACTGAAGATCATGTGAGCCATGTCATGGAATGTGCACTTTTCCCTCAGTGCTAGGGGGCACTGGAGGATTTGCGGCAGGAATCAGATTTGCCTTTTAGAAAGACTGCTCTGTCAGAAGTCACTAAGAAACTTCCATAGAGACTTAAATTCAGGAACATTTGAAGAGAACCCTCTCCTCCTATCAGTCCTCTCCTCTAGAATCTTGTTTCTCTGATACAGTTCAACTTATAGATCCTTTCATTGACCGAGAGCATCAATCAGTGCTTACTCTACTTCACAACTATTGCTGTGTGATCCCCCCACTTAGAGACTCGAACTCCTGCCCTCAAGCCTTTTTCCTTCCTCCTCTCTCTCCTGCTCGTTAGGACACCGATTCTGACTCCAGGCATGAGTTCAATAGAATTAAAGACTTGAATGTAAAATGTGAAAACATAAAACTCCTAGAAGAAAACATAGTGGTAACCTCATCGCATTGGTCTTAGCCATGTTTTTGTGCATCTGTCTCCAAAAGCAAGGGAAACAAAACAAACATAAACAAATGGGGACTACGTTAAACTAAAAAGCTTCTGCACAGTGAAGGAAACTATCATCAAATTGAAAAAAACACACCTATGAATGAAGAGAAAATACTTGCACATCATATATCCAATAAGGGGTTAATTTCCAAACTATATAAGAAATCCATACAACTCAATCTCAGAAAACAAATAACCTGATTTATAAATGGACAAAGGACTTGAATAAACACTTTTCCAAAGAAGACACACAAATAGTCAATAGGTATATGAAAAGGAGCTCAGTATCACTAATCATCGGGGAAATGCAAATCAAAACAACAATAAGCTATCACCTCTGTTGACTGAACAAAATGCACAACATGAGAGTTGTGAGTGAAGTTTTGTTTGAGGACCACAGCCCAGGAGGCAGCATTTCAGCTTTGAGAGACTGCTCCAAAGAGGGAGCGGGGAGGTCAGTATATACGTGATTTTGGTACATGCAATCATCCTCATATTATTTTGCAGAAGATTTCTGCTAGTCTTGTGAATGTTACTGCTAGTCATGAGGAGCAGATGTCACCATGAAGGATTTGACTGCTTTTCTAGATATTTGGAGATGCAAGAATTGGGTTCATAAGATTGTCTCCTGAAAGTATCTATCTCTCTGAAGTCCTGTTCCACCAGTTTTTCCCAGAGCACAGAGTGCATCATTCCTGATCTCCAAACTGAACTCCTTTCAGGGGTATTGAAGGTCAACAGCTGCAGGGGCTCATAATTTGATTCTTGTTAAGGTAGATGGCAAGCATCAATTTGTAGGTGACACTTTATACCTGTTAGAATAGCTATTATCAAAAAGACAAGGAATAACAAATATTGGAGAGGATGTGGAGAAAGGGGAACTTCCATATTCTTTTGGTGGGACTATAAAGTGGTGCAGCCACTATGGGAAACAGAAAGGACATTCCTCAAAAAGTTAAGAATACAACTACCACATGACCCAGCTATTCCACTTCTGGGTATTTATCCAAAGGACACAAAAACACTAATTCAAAAAGATAAATGCAGCCCTGTGTTTACTGCAGTATTATTTACAATTACTAAGATACGGAAACCTACGTGTCCACCGAAGGGTAAACAGATAAAGAAGCTGGGGTATGTACATACAAGGGAATACTACTCAACAACTAAAAGAATGAAATCCTACCATTTGTGACTACATGAACGGACCTTGAGGGCATTATGCCAAGTGAAGTGAAAGCCGACCCCATGGACTATACAGTCCCTGGAATTCTCCAGGCCAGGATACTGGAGTGGGTAGCCTTTCCCTTCTCCAGGGGATATATTCCCAATCCAGGGATCGAACCCAGGTCTCCCACATTGCAAGCGAATTCTTTACCAGCTGAGCCACAAGGGAAGCCCTAAGTGAAATAAGTCAAAGACAAATGCTTATGATTCCACTCATATGTGGAATGTAAAACAAACAAAACAAAAACTCACCGATACAGAGAACAGATTAGTGGTTATCAGAGGGGAAAGATGTTGACGGGTGAGCAAAACGAGTAAAGGGGGTCAATTGTATGGTGATGGATGGTTACTAGATTTGTAGTGATGATCACTTTGTAGTGTATAGACATGTCAAATCATAATTCTATTTACCTGAAACTTGTATAATTTAAAAAAGGTTCTTCTGGAGTGTCACAGTATAAACAAATATAAAGATGCTTATCTAGTTTCCCAAAAATACTGCAGTTTGCTTTGGTAAAATAGAAACATGCTTTTAGAAAATAACTGCCCATATCCAAGGTTGCTGCCTCTTTTCTTACCCAAGAAATGCTCTTTGACATCAGGGGTGAACTGATAATGCTGATCTCAATTAATAGCTTAGAGACACCTCAGAGTTGTCTGATAAATATAATGCAATATTACAACTTAACTGACTCCAAATATACTAACAAGGAATTTCTGACAGTTGGAACAAAAGAATGCACTTAGTTTGTCTGCATTATTTATGATGGAAACTTTAATCTAACAATGACTTACAACTTCAGAATAAGTACAAACTATTCACATTTAGAAATAATTAAAAAGTATAACATTAGGTTTGTGCTGCATGTGGGTGCTCAGTCATGTCTGACTCTTTGCAACCCCATGGACTCCTCTGTACATGGAATTTTCCAGGCAAGAATACTAGAGTGGGTTTCCATTTTCCATTCCAGGGGATCTTCCTGACCCAGGGATAGAACCCACGTCTTTTGCATCTCCTAAACTGGCAGGTTGATTCTTCACCACTGTTCTACCTAGAAAACCCAACATTAGATTAAGGGTTATTAAATCAAAGTGGTGAAGTATTAAAGCACATAATGCTTTGTCATCCTGGTTTTATTATTTATATATATTCAATGAATTAAAACTGAATATATATTAAAATTAGATTGCTCTTGGCAAATAATGCTGAATTTTGAGGTCAATTACAAATGGTGAGATTTCACTTCTCTTCATTTTGGCATTTAAATAAATGAGTTAGTTCAGTATGCTACTTTATATTGCTTTATATACAATATACAATTTATATACAATACAGTTGCTCTTGTATTGATATTAAAATGTTTATTTTTCAAAATCATATTTTCCTACAGTTCAGAAAACTTTTATAACAATGACAATGATAACAACAAAAGTAATAAGGAACTCCACTGAGCATTTACCAAGGGCCAGTCACTGTGCTTAAATATTTACATGAAACATCACAATATTCCTATGAGGTTAATTCATTACCAGCCCCATTTGACAGATAAGGGAATGAAGAGGCAGAGAGGTAAGCAAGCTGAATTAGGCCACACAACCAGCAAAGATCAAGCCAGGATTTGAACCCATCTTGCTACTGACATGGAGTTGACCATACTTTACTCTGATTTTGTGCCTTTGATTATTTATTTGCATATCACTTTGGAAGATGTATTTTTATTTGCATATTGTACTGTGACTCCTGTCTTGATTAAATTGATACTTACTGGAGATTGACAGGAATTGAGGAGTGGGAAATGGCCTTATCAAGAAAGGGAAGTGAGCTATAGCTAAAAATGTTGCGCATGTAAAGGAAAGTTAAGCAGAAGATTAACTTTACACATTTTCCCAAACATACTTTTTTTTTTAATCCCCTCACAAAACCCAGGACTTCACAGAGGGAAAGAGTTCAGTGGTAATTCTCATGAAACTGTATTTTCACGGGTATAAAATGTTTTCACAATCAACCCCAGTTAGTCTCTGTCTTTCAGCACCGTAAGAATTTGGCATACTGCTCTGTTCCTTTCCTCCTGAGAGAAAATACAAATGCTTGCCAAAGCACTTAATATTCTAGCTTCCACAGCAAATCTCTTTCATCTCCTTCTAACTCCCTCCAAACTGGCTTCGGATTTGGGCAAAAGAAAGGTACTGGGGGAGAGAGGCAAGAGCGGGACACTGGCGTTGCTCTCTTTCTACTGTGACAAACAAAACACGCTCACAATTATGTGTGACATATTTTTCTTTAGTATAATTCTTGCTATCAACGCTAGAAAGCTCTAGAGCTATGACTTCCCTCTCACAACAGTGTAAAACCCCAGGCTAATTTTATAGTGTAAATGAGGTACTAAATGGTTGGCTTCTAACTTGTTGACAATTTTAAGTTTTACTTCCATAGCTAACTGTTTTTCCTCTACAGGTGATAGGAAACAGAGAAAATTATAGCCTGTTCATCTAGATATAAAGATATGAGTAAATAAAATATCTAGCTAAAGAAAACAATATTAATAAAGAAACCTAGGATTCAACATTCACGAGAAAATAAACTTTCTATTTCAGAAAATAAGAGTTCTAAAACAGGTTACAAAAAATAATAATAATAAAATAAAATAAAACAGGTTACAATAATGTTTCTTTTCACAGAGGCATGAACATAATATGTTTTTCAGCTCATATTCTAATTAGTTTTTCATGACATTAAAAAAAGAAAAAGAAGAAGAAACAGGTTTGTGTTTGAAATATGACGCTGGTAAGAAAGACCTGAAAACACTGGATAGTCGGACACAGAAGAACAATGATGACAAATATTCCAAGAAAAGTCTGCCTTTAACAGACACAACTTAAGAGAAAAAATGACAGGTTAAAAGCAAAGATTAGAGAAAGAGAAAACAAATAAATCTAAGCAAAAGGACAGGAGCAAAGAACATAGCATACTGAGCTAGTTATCTCTTTCCTCAGATTAGCAGCCCCAAGATGACTGAATATTCTATCAATAAATAGGCATTTTTAATCATTTTATTTTTGCTACTCTCTCTGTGCCTCTCCAAAATCTTCTGACTTACTATCAAAAGAAAGCCATTAATTTCATTTCACAAATTTGCTTATTTTATAAAACCAAGGTTATTAACAAAAGGATAAACAAAACATAAAGCACAGATCTACACATGGCTTAGTGAAAGCGTTGTGAATTTGGCACTAGTTTTCCTGGGCCATGTTGTATTTCCAGTCTCAGCCTAAGTCTGGGACATATTCTGCTGTTAAGATTGGCCTTGCCTCCCATTTGCACACTTGCTCTTTAACTAAGTGTTGACCAACTCTTTTGTCCCTTCTCTCCTATTCCAAACTCTCCTACCTCCTTTGACCATCTCTAAATCAACAGGATTCAGTTGGATAGTTGGATTAGATGGAGAGAAAAGCTACATAAACTTAGATCACATATTAGACAGAATCAGTTCAGTTCAGTTCAGTCGCTTGGTCGTGTCTGACTCTTTGCAACCCCATGGACGGCAGCACACCAGGCTTCCCTGTCCATCACCAATTCCCAGAGCTTATTCAAACTCAATGTCCATCAGGTTGGTGATGCCATCCAACCATCTCATCCTCATCATCCTGAATATTATTAGACATAATAACATACTGAAAATGAAGACATTCTTTCTATTCCCTCATTGTATCATTATGTTCACTGTTATCACAACTCTATCTGCCTGTTAATGACAAAACATGGACTGAACAACTCTCCTAAGTTTGTCAAAATAATTACAGAATGATATAAAATAAATACAAATGAATATTCAAATACTTTTCTTAAGATATACCACTAGGAAAAAATTAGAAAGTGATGAGCCATTCATGAATAAATGAGTGAATGAGTTAACCTAAATCTTTATCTATAGGTTTTTATTTAAATGGCAGGGGGAGAGGCAGAAGGATTACCCTGATCCCAGCACCTTACCACAATAATTATATTCCACTTAAGATTTTAAAAAAATTTCTAGTAGAGAAAAATGATTCTAAATTAGACCAACATTAGGATTAAAGTGCATATAATTATATGAGTTGCTGTTTGAGTAATCTCCCCTGAGTAATAACCAGGAGATTTCTGTTAATATACCAATAAAGCAGAATATATAATCATTCAGGTTTTTCCTTTTTTCCAAGTAGTTTTCAATAGAGAATTCAGAATTCATAGGTACCATTCTGACGACCACACAAAACATCTAAAAAATAATGCATAATATTTATGAATACTGATTTTAAATATGAAGTCTTGCTCCCTGAAAAGAAAACCAATCTACTATTTTCCTAATAGATAATTTGAAAAATAATGTTTTCCATGAAAATAAGTGTGATTTTCTTTTACCTTTATCTCATGTACAATATGAGTCTGAACACAAAGGATCGTGAAGGAAAAAAAAAAGCTTTAAAAAGATGTTTGTTAAGTTCTGCATAATTACTGATACATTAAAAATATAAAATTATTACAAAGTAAAATTTTTTCTTGTTCTCTTTAGCTTTAATAAAGTAAAAGCTAATACCACATTTAAATATTCATTTTCCTTCTTCCCAGGCTCCTTGCCATACTCCATCCAGAATTTGGGTGAGGAAAATATCATAAATCATTTTCCATTTTTCCTCTCTCTGTTTCTCTGCTCCCCATTCTGAACTCAAGCACAGGTATTCAACAAGGCTCTGGCTGGCAGCAGGTAAAATACATCTCTCCTCTTCTGAGAGCAGAGGATGATAAAACCCAGGAGTAATCATATACAGGCGACAAAACTCAATATAAAAAAAATGGAATATAAATTCTATGAAATTGTTATGATTCAATATTTTAAATTATGTTTGAATGATGTGCTTTCCAATGTGTCATTGACATTCATCTGAAACATGTAGAAGCAAAGCAAGAGTATTTTCACAGCAATCTAATCATTTATCTGGGTACAAATATTAAAGGATTCAGCATGAGTGAGGCTGCCTGCTGAGACAGAAACTGAAATGCCAGGAGGCATATTAAGAGCCATTGTAAATGATGCAATTCATGGCAGACAGCCATTTAGAAGCCTACATGCATTTACTGTTAACAGAAAGCAGAAGTGGCAGCAAGAGATATACAGTTCCATTTCTCCATTCTTGACATGAATATCATTTATAATACAGAACAACACATATGCCTGAGTACCTTCCAGAAGGTATATAAACATTTCTATGTTATGTACAGTGGTAAAATAAAAATGAAGTGCATTATGAAAACCATGGCTTCATGATTAATATCATACATCTCAATCACTCAGCAAATTAGCAAGTACCGCCCACACACTCAGGTGGCACAGCGGTAAAGAATCCACCTGCCAATGCAGGAGACACGAGATGTGGGTCCAATGCCTGGGTCGAGAAGATACCCTGGAGTAGGAAATGGCAACCCATCCAGAACTGTTGCCTGGACAATCCCATGGACTGCAGCCTGCCAGGCTCCTCTGTCAGAGTGAGACATGAGTGACTAAGCACACAGGCCCATGTACCCACACTAGGTACTAGGTCCTATGGGTTATTCAGAGGGAGATAAAGATAGTTACTGCCCTCAAGGATTTTGACATATTAAAAGGCAAGACTTAAGGACAACCATCAACAAAAACACAAAATAAGACTACCTACTCTACTGTTAAATGATTTGTTTGTAAATATAAGTGCTATATTATAGGCTTCTGCACAACAAAGGAAACCATAAATAAGACAAATGACAATCTTCAGAATAAGAAAAAATATTTGCAAATGAGGTAACAGACAAAGGATTAATCTCCAAAATATATAAACAGCACATGGAGCTCAATATCAAAAAAACAACCCTATCAAAAAAATGGGCAGAAGAGTTAAATAGACATCTCTCCAAAGAAGACATACAGATGGCCAAGAGGCACATGAAAAGATGCTCATCACTCATTATTAGAGAAATGCAAATAAATACTACAATGAAGTATCATCTTACATCAGTCAGGAAGGCCATCATCAAAAAGTCTACAAACAATAAATGCTGGGGAGGGTGTGGAGAAAAGGGAACCCTCCTACACTGTTGGTGGGAATGTAAATTGATACAGCCATTGTAGAGAACAGTATGGAGATTCCTTAAAAAACTAAACAAAGAACTACCATATGACCCAGCAATTCCACTACTGGGCATGTGAAAGTATTAGCCACTTAGTTGTGTCTGACTTTGCAACCCCATGGACTATAGTCCACTAAGCTCCTCTGTCCACAGAATTCTCCAGGCAAGAATACTGGAGAGGGTAGCTGTTTCCTTCTCCTGAGGATCTTCCCAACCCACGGATTGAACCTGGATCTCATGCACTGCAGGCAGACTTTAGAGTCTGAGCCAGCAGGGAAGCCCTACTGCTGGGCATATTTCCTGAGAAAACATTAACTCAGAGAGATACATGTACCCCAGTGATCATCACAGCACTCTTTACAAGAGCCAGGTCATGTATGAATGAATAAAGATGTGGTACATATATGCAATGGAATATTACTCAGCCATAAAAAGGAATGAAATTGAGTCAGTTGTAGTGATATGGATAAATTAGAGCCTTGTCATAAACAGTGAAGTAAGTCAGAAAGAGAATAACCAATATTACTAATGCACATATATGGAATCTAGAAAAATGGCAGTGATGAACCTACTTTCAGGGCAAGAACAGAGATGCAGATGAAGAGAACCGACTTATGAACAAAGCAGGGGAAGAAGAGGAGGGGCAAACTGAGTGAGTAGCATTTACAGATGACATGTCATTACGTATAACATGTCATGTGAGTGAGTAGCATTTACGGACGACATGTGTACACGACCACATGTAAGATGGATGGCCAGTGCGAAGCTGCCGTGCAACACAGGGAGCTCAGCCCGGGGCTCTGTGACCACCTAGCGGGATGAGGGCGGGGTGAGAGGGAGGCTCAGGAGGGAGGGGCTGTGCGTGCACTTATGGCTGAGTCACATTGTTGTGTGGCGGAAACCAACACAACACTGTAAAACAATTAAACTAAGTAAAACAATTAAACTCCAATCAAAACTAAGTAAAAAAAAAGTCGATGGGAATGTGGTGACATCTATGGTGGTGAGGAGGGGGACGAATGACCGTACACTATTAACCTTGGTTAACAAGCACAGAAATGGAAAAAAGGAAGGTGAGGGAAGTGAAACAGAACCGAATTGCGGCCGGACACAGAGCAATGTGTATATCACGCCTGTGAAGTAGCTATTTCTCTGACCATTTTATAAACGAAGAATCAAAAGCACAAAAAGAGGGAATCCTCTGGCACTCCAGTGGTTAGGACTTGGCACTTTTACTTCTGAGGGCCCAGGTTCAATACCTAGTTGGGGAACAAAGATCCCACAAGCCACACAGTGCAGCCAGAAAAAAGCTATATGCTAAAAGTATAAAAAGATTATGAGGCAGGTAAGGTCAGGGGTTAAGCGATAGCTGAGCTTCTACTGTTTATACAACATCATACACTGCTTCCCTTCATTTATTCTTGTCCCACTAGGATTTAGTTCAATAAAAACTGTATTTTGTATTATAATAATAATTAATTTTAAGTAAGGGAAATTAAAGGGAAAAGATAAATAGAAGGGATACAGAATGTCTGGGACAGAAACTCTACAGAGTTAATTAAAAAGTTTGAGGGGAAAAAAGATCTCCTTTAAAAACACAAAGCAGGAAGAAGTGTACCTTATTTTGGTAACCATGTTGCTATAGTAACAACATGATGATACATAGAAAAGCTTTCAAAGTTACACTGGTAATAAAAGATACACATGAATACATAGGTCTATTAATGTTGTTGAATAAATATCAGTCTCTATAACCTTGCCAGATCTAGTAATGAGAAACCCATGTAAACATTATTTATACCAATAGTAAAAAAGAGTTGTCAAATTCTAGTATTTACTATGTGTATGTGTCCACAGAGGACAAAGAAGAACGGAAAAGAGTGCTCTATACCTAAGTACTTTAGTCTGGAACACAATCTAGTGCTGGTAGAGGAGAAAAATGAAAAGATAATAAAAAGATTAGCTGGTCTTAGAACTACATGGTATGAAAAAAACTTGTTCAGGTTTCTCAACATTTAAGAAATCCATAATACAAATACCAGTATAATAAATTCATACCCATACATCGAGACTAAGAGAAACATGATATAGACATCCAGGTTTAAATTACTTGCTAATAACACTCTGTGTCTATTGGAGTCATTTTTCAGTAATCTGAAAAGAACCAATGCTCTTCCAAATGGTACTCAACCCTTTCTTTCCACTGCTCCCCACGCTCACATGCCCAAATACAGTCTCATCAGTAACAGCTTTTGTTTCACTGCAGAGATTCCCACTTGGCCCCAAAAGGTAAATCAGAATCCTAGGAGAGAAATGAAGATTTGAGAAGGCCGCTAGGTATTTGAAATAATTGTCTAGGTGCTGTCGCTCAGTCATGTCCAACTCTCTGTCTAAGAAGTATGCACAATGAGAGCTATAGTTCTCCATCAGTTCTGTGTTCTATAAAATCATGATTACTCAAAATCCATTGTCCCAAACATTTTTAACATGTATGAGTCTTATATTATTTCCATAAACAACAGAGAATACGGTACAAGTAGAAAAAGCTGAGCCTAGATATCTTAAAGACCTTAAAAAAAAAAAATGGAGCTCTGGATAAGTTTCTTGAGATACTAACTTTTTGCTTCTTCAGGAATTAAAGTAAGCATGAATGTGTGATTTTCTGGAGGGAAATGTAATGCAGAGAGGGAGGCCCTGCTAGTGTCTTCTTTCTTACAACTTCTGCGGCTGTTTAGTCACTAAGTCGTGGCCGACTCTGTGAGCCCGTGGACCGTAGACCACCAAACTCTCCCTGTCCATGGGATTTCCCAGGCAAGAATACTGGAGTAGGTTGCCATGTCCTTCTCCAGGGGATCTTTCTGACTCAGGGATCAAAGCTGGGTCTCCTGCATCTCCTGCTTGGCAGGCGGATTCTTTACCACTGAGCCACCTGGGAAGCCCCTTCCTTACAACAGAACCTATTATTTCAAAAAGCAACAAGCCAACTTCCTGAAGTAGGTTCCCTAGACTACCTGCAGTTGTGGGAGAGCTTCTGACTTCCTATCACAGGCACTTCCCCTGACAGCTTCTCTCTTCATATTTCTGCCTAGAAGTATACTTTTGGCAGTGCAAAAGCCATCTTGAGATCATGAGGAGATCAGTGTGAGACTGAAGGCCTACTCAATGAGAAAGATGCAATGAGAGATGGAAAAGGCTAGATCCCTGGTGACATTCTGAGTTGCCTACACCCCTTCTTAATTCAAGAAACAAATAAATCTTTGTTCATGTAAGCCATTTGCTGCAGAAGGTGTTGCTATCTGATATAACTGGTCTATGAGGGAGACAGTTTTGGCAGAGGAAGATGATGACACAAAATCTGCCATGTTTGCCCTATTATCCTCTACTCCAGCCAGGTACATCTATTCCTCCAATTGTCTTCCTTTATAAACTCAGAGTCTCTACACTATATTAATTTGATCCCAAACTGTGGGCTCTGAACCCTTGGTACCTACCTTTCCTTGAGCTGACTAGTCTAGACTTGACTTCTACAGCTCACCTCATTTGTGAGAATGGCCAACTATCAACAGAACTCCTACATCTAATTCCTCATAGACAGGCCTATCCTTTTTGTTGCTCAAATTTCCATGGACCATCTCAATTTGGCATAAGCAAGAGAAATTGAAAAGGAATTATTTAGCAGGCATGTAGTGATGCATATATCTAACTACTGACTTTTGTGAGCTAGCTATTAACATTGTGAAATTTTAAGTCATTACTTTAAAAAAAGTGTTCTTACTCAGAATAATATTTAATTTGACTAAAAAATCAGCCCAAGGTCAAAACCAAGATGGAGTAGCTCTTCTACAACCAAGTCCATCTCTTAACTAAAAAACCCTGATCATCACATAACGCAAGCACAGCACAACCATGAAAGGCGGAACAAAGATGGCAGATGGCCTACTGACTTCAAGATTTGAGAAACACCCAGGCAATGAGATTCCTGAGTTTTATTATTATCTCCCATATATCCCAGATGAGTGTTACAGAAATTTCCAACCCAGAACCACCAACAGCCAGAGACCAAAAAAAAAAAAAAAAAAAAGAGCTCCAAAAAAGTCTGATCAACTTAGCTGATCAGGAAAAGTGTGACTAAACAATTGAAAACAATCTTGGTAATATTCACCTTCTCAAGCCAAATACCAACTGTAAAACTGTACCTCCCCAGCTCACAGTTTCAAGACAGACACAACAGAGCAGAGCTGATATTCCATACCGCCACAGCCCTGCCCTGCTGATGCGGGGGGTGCACTCCAAGTCTCCTGGCTGGTGTAGTATCAGTGGGGTAAGCTAGGAGCTGACTTTTCATTCCCCTCTGTAGAAGCAAAACAGGCTCCAACACCTCCCACCAGGGTAGTGTCAGTGGGGTCAATAAGGAGCTGAGCCTCCACCCGCACCCTGCACCAATGGACCCGAACAAAGCGGTACAAGTTGTGAGTAGTAAACAGTCCATTTTGAGCTTCCCAGGTGGCGCAGTGGTAAAGAATTTGCCTGCAAACGCAAGAGATGCAGGAGATGCCAACCCCTGGGTCAGGAAGATCCCCTGGAGTAGGCAATGGCAACCCGCTCCAGTATTCTTGCCTGGAAAATTCCAAGGATAGAGGAGCCTGGCGGGCTCTAGTTTATGAGGTCATAAAGAGTTGACACAATTGAGTGACTGAGCACACAGTCCACTTTTCTTATATTCTTGGTGTCAGTGAGGCCCAGTGGGGAGTCCAACCCAATTGGCAGCAAAGAGACCAAAGGAAGCAGTGAAAAACAAGACTAGTGGCACTCTTATTTTCCCTACACATATCCTGTGTCAGAGGGTTTCGGTTAGAAGCCTCTAACCCCACCCAGCATCAGTGAGGTAGAAGAAGGTGATGTGAGACAGAGTAGTCACTTTGCTTCCCATCCTCTGGTGCCAGTGGGATGTGGAGGGAGCTGAGCCTCTACTCCCAGATGGCATCAGTAAGACAGAATCAGGGCCGGCTGGCACCTAACTTCTCCCATCCTTTGCTATCAATGGGGCACAGAAAGAAGTCAAACTTCTGTCCCTACCCTGCTATAAAAAAGTGTGAGACAGCTCTTTGGTTCTCCCCTCTGGTGACAGCGAGTTCAGTGGGGAACTGATCTTATATTCCCATGCAGAGACACAAGAACCTACAAGTTGGTGACTCACTTTTGCCAGAAAGGTGAGTGCGGCCAAGCGTGATATGTTAACTTCAACTTCACCAGTCTGATACAAGGCAGGGGGAACCTTACTTTTGCAAAGTAGTATTTGTGGACACAGCAGGAAACTGAACAAACACACCCATTTGGCTTTCATGCTTTACCACAACAAGGGGAGTGTGTGTTTAAAATATATATATATATTTACACACACACACACACACACACACACACACATACACACACATATATATAGAATAAGATCCAGAGTCTCATAGTATAACTTACAAAATAATTAGGACTCAATAGAAAATCACTCATCATTCCAGAACCAAGAAAATCATAACATTAATCAGTAAGATAATCAACAAACCCAGCACTGAGATGAATCAGATGTTGGAATTATTTGATAAGGATTATAAAGTAGCCATCATAAAAATTCTTTTAAAAGCAATTAAAAATTTTTTTGAAACAAAAGAAAAAAATAGAAAATCTCAGCAAAGAAATAGAAGTTAAAAAAACTAAATAGAAATGATAGAACTGAAAGATAAATTAAGTGAAAGAAAAAAAGAAAGAAACCTCATAGGACAGGCTCAACAGCAGAGTATAATGACAGAAAATAAAATCAGAGAATGTTAGGACAGATCAACAGAACTCACCCAATCTGGACAAGAATGAAAATAGAAAAAATAATTAACAGAGCCTCAGAGACCTGTGCAACAAAACAACAACAACAAAAAGCTAACATTCATATGATTAAAGTCAGAGAAGGAGAGAAGAGAGAGAAAGTATAATTAAATAATATTCAAGAATGGCTGTACAGACTCAACAAGCTGCAGGAAAGATTCTTTTCTATCCAAATAGAATAAACCCAACGAAATCCATGTTAATACCATCATAATTAAACCACAGACTATGATCAATTATGTGTATACACTGCAATAACTAGAGCAACCTCTAAGAAACCTATACAAAGCAATATATTTAAAACACTATAAGCAAGTCAAGATATAATCCTAAAAAATGCTCAGCAAACCAATCTGAAAGTAAAAAGAGAAACAGAAGTAAGAGAATCAGAGGAAATAAACTGGACACAAATGAAATGGCATACATAAACCCTAACATATAAAAAATTACCTAAATATAAATGTAAATCTAAATACACCAATTAAAAGAGATAGGCAGAGTGGATTAAAAAAGAAACATTCTTCAAAAATATGTTGTCTATAAGACTGACTTCAAATTCAATGACATAAGTAGGTTGAGAGTAAAATAATGGAAAAAGTATACCATGTAATAAACAGTTTTTAAAAGCAGTAGTTGCTATATTAATATCAGATAAAGTAGACTTCAGAGCAAAGAAAATTACTAGAGACAAAGAATACTACATAATGATACAACAATCAATCCAGGAAAACAAAAATTTTAGATATGTTCATACCAAACAAAAGAGCTACAAAATACATGAAGCAAAAATATAAAACTCAAAGAGAAATAGACAAACCCACAACCAGAGTTGGGAATTTCCAATATTCTATTCTTAGCAACTGATAGACTCATTAGACAGAAAATCAGCAAGGAAATGAAAGAACTGAAAACCATCAATAACTAGGTTTTAATTGCCACTTTTAGAAAACTCCACCCAACAATAGCATTATATACTTTTTTCCCCAAGTACCCATGGAACAGTCATCAAGGCAGATGCATATCTTTGGCAATAAAACAATTTTAACAAAATTTTAAAAGTTGAAATCATACAGAGTATGTTCTCTGACCATAACGGAATCAAACTAGAAATCATTAGTAGAAATCTGACAAGAAAATCTATAAACACTTGGAAACTAAACAGCATACTTCTATATAATCCACGATGGACAGGGAGGCCTGGTGTGCTGCGATTCATGGGGTCGCAAAGAGTCGGATACGACTGAGCGACTGAACTGAACTGAAATAATCCATATGTCAAAGAAAAACTCACAAAGGATAATTTTAAGAATTATACAAAAACACACAGAACTGAATGAAAATGAAAACACAACATATCAGAGTGTACGCAGCACAACTGAAGCAGTGACGAGAGTAAATCTCTAGGTGACACTTTCTAACATCCAAAGAAAAACCTGACTGAGCTTCTGTCAGGGGAGGGGACAAGAAGACACTTTAAATATGCCTGAGCTTTCTATTACGTTTAACACGGCCTTCCCTCAGGAGAAACCATTTTAGCAGGCCTTAACCTGCTGGGATATTATCTGAGGCTAACTGACCTGACAAAGGGAAAAACCCAGCTCAGCTCATTCTAGGAATACTGTTTCACCTAAAGGCAGGGGTGGGGGATGCAAGACACAGCAACTGAGAAGTATCTGTAAAGGTCACAGTCCACAGGCAAAGGCTCACTGCAAGCCTGAGACATAATCACAGGACTGCAGAACACTTCTCCTCCCTTGACATTACCGCCAAATTACTAAAGGCCTATACTGCAATTCCTTTTACACCTTTATGTCTTGTCAACCTATCAAGAAAAACTTACAGTGTATACTAAAAGGCAAAAAAAGGAGTTTGAAGAGACTGAACAAGCATCAAAAGTAGAGTGAGAGATGGCAGGAATGTTAGAATTATCAGATCAGAAATTGTTTAAAATTATGATTAATATGAAAGGGGATATAATACAAAAAGGAGACACCATGTAAAGAACAGACGGATAATATAAGCAGAGATATTGAATTTTGAAGAAAGAATTAAAAAGAAATTAGAGATTAAAAAAAAAAAAACACTGTTTAACAGAAATGAAGAATGCCTTTGACTGGCTCATTAGAATAGACATTACTGAGGAAAGAATCTCTGTGCCGGAGGATATGACAATATAATTGAAAAGCTTCTAAAACTGAAAAGCAAAGAAAAAATTAAAAACATAATAGAATATCCAAGAACTCTGGGACAACTATAAAAGATATAACATTTGCCTAATAGGAATACCAGAAGTAGAAGATATAGAGAAAGGAAAAGAAGAAATATTTGAAACAATGATTGATAATTTCCTCTAAATTATAATAATATCAGACACTAACCACAGATCCAGGAACTTCAGAGAATACCAAGCAGGATAAATGCCAACTAAGGTTTAGCATGGGGCTTTCCTGGTGCCTCAGTGGTAAAGAATCCACCTGCAGTGGAAGGAATCACAGGAGATGCAGGTTCGAGTCCTGGGTCAGGAAGATTCCCTGGAGGAGGGCATGGCAACCCAGTCCAGTATTCTTGCCTGGAGAATCCCATGGACAGAGGAGCATGGCAGGCTGTAGTCCATGGGGTCACAAAGGGTTGGACATGATTGGTGCAATTGAGCACACACACACATATATATTTATACATACATACATATTTATGTATACTTATCTATAAGTAAAATAAATGGCAGCAATGATACAAGGGATGGGAGGGGAAAATTAGGAATATTTAGCTATTATAAGGCACTTGCACTACCAATGAAGCAGTGAAATGTTACTTAAAAGTTGACTTGGATTAGTTATAAAAATATATCACAAACTCTGTGTGTTAGTCACTAGTCATGTCTGACTCTTTGGGACCCCATGGACTGCAGCCTGCCAGGCTCCTCCATTCATGAAATTTTCCAGTCAAGAATACTGGAGTGGGTTGCCATTTCCTTCTTCAGGGGATCTTCCTGACCCAGGGATTGAACCTGGGTCTCCCACATTGCAGGCAGACTCTTCACCATCTGAGCCACCAGGGAAGCCTCTAAAGCAACACCTTAAAAAGTGAGAAGAAGAAGTATAACTGATATTCTGAAAAAGATAAAATGGAACTATATTAAATGTTTGATTAAATCTGCAAAAGACAGAAAAAAGTGTGGAAGATAAAAATAAGAACAAAGAAAAAGGGCAGCAAATAGAAAACAATAACCAAAAAATGATAGATATTAATCCAACTATATCAGTCATTACTTCGATTATCAATGATTTAAATACACCAATTTAAAGACAGACTGTCAGAGTAGGTCAACTATCACACTGTCTTCAAGAAACACATTTTAAATACAAAGACACACACAGACTAAAAATAAAGGGGTATAAAAAGATACATCATGCTAACACTAAACAGAAGAAAATGAGAGTATCTACATTAATTTCAGACAGAGAAGTCTTCAAAACAAGGAACATTATCAGAAATAAAGAGGGGTATTGTATAATTATGAAGGGGTCAGTGTTCTAAGAAGAGATAACAATCCAAAAAAAAAAAAAAAAAAAAGAATCCAAAAAAAAAAGAAGAGAAAACAATCCTTAACAAAAGAGCCTAACAACAGAGCATCAAAATATTGGGTTGACACAAAAGTTCCTTCAGAATTTTCCATAAGATATTATGGAGAAACACGAACAAACTTTTTGGCCAACTCGATGTGGATGGACTTGGAGGGCATTATGCTAAATGAAATAAGTCAGACAGAGAAAACACGAATAACATATCACTTATGTGTGGAAACTAAAACATAAAACAAGCTAATGAATATAACAAGATGAAAACAGAATCACAGAGAACAAACTAGTGGTTACCAGCAGGGAGAGAAAAGGAGACAATACAAAGGTGGGGGAGTCAGAGATATAAACTGCTATGTATAAAATAAACTAAAAGGATATACCTACCGTACAACATGGAATACAGCCAATGTTTTACGATAACTATAAGTGGAGTTGTAACCTCTAAAAAGTATAACTCACTGTGCTGTACAACTGTAACATATAATCTTATACATCAACTATACCTCAACAGAAAAAGAAAAAAAGTATAAAAAATTTTAAAAAGGAATACTATGAATAACTCTATGCCCACAAATTTGATCACCAAGATAAATCAATTCCCTGAAGAAATGCTAAAACTCACATAAGAACAGACAATCTAAACATAGCTTAACCATAAAAAAAAATTCAAAAAACTTTCATCAAGAATTAATAAACTTCCAAAATAGGAAGCACCAGGCCCAGATGGAGTCACTGGTAAACTCTACCAAAATTTAAGGAAAAAATTATATCAATTCTCTCTAGAGGGTAAAGAGTCTCCCTGCAATGCGGGAGACCCGGGTTCAATCTCTGGGTCGGGAAGATCCCCTGGAGAAAGAAATGGCAACCCACTCCAGTATTCTTGCCTGGAGAATCCCATGGACAGAGGAGCCTGGTAGGCTAAAGTCCACAGGGTCGCAAAGAGTTGGACATGACTGAGTGACTTCACTTTCTTTTCTTTCACTTTCTTCCAAAAGATTGGAAATATTTCACAACTCATTTAATAAGGCCAGCATTACCCTAATACTAAACCATACAAAGGAATTACAAGAAAACTATAGATAAATATCTCTCATGAACATGGCAGTAAAAGTCCTCAACAAAATATTAAAATACGTAAAATCAACTATATACCACAACCAAATGGAATTTATTCCAGGTATCAAAGCTGGTTCAACAGTCAAAAACCAATTAGTCTATCACATTAACAGGCTAAAGAAAAATCACACAAGCGTTTCAACAGGTGCAGAAAAAACATTTGACAAAATCCAACATCCATTCAAGATAAAACTCTCAGCAAACTAGGAGAAAGAAAAAATTCCTCACTTTTATAAAAAAAAATAATTTAGGGATTCCCTGAAGGTTCAGTGGTTAGGACTCTGTGCTTCCACTGTAGGGGGCACAGGGCTGTTCCCTGGTCAGGGAACTAAGATCCCAAATGCTGTGCACCACAGACCAAAAAAAAAAAATTACAAAAAATCTACAGCTCATGTCATATTTAATAGTGAAAAACTTGAAGGCTTCCTGCTGAGAGCAAGAACAAGATGTCTCCTCTAACCACTGCTATTTAACATTGTATATGAAGTCCCAACTTGTTCAGTAAGACAAAAAAATATAGGTATACAGATTAGGAAAGAAGAAATTAAACTTTGTTCACAGATGACATGATCACCTACACAAACAAACTGAAAAAATCAACAAAGAAACTCTTGGAACTAACAAGTACTTTTAGAAAGGCTCCAATACCATGAACACATGGAGTTAAAAATCATTACCATTTACATTAGTGCCTTCCAAAAATGTAGGTATGAAGTACGAACTGATGAAATATATATAAGAACTATATGAGGAAAACTATAAAACTCATATGCACAAAAACAAAGAACTAAATAAAAGAGATAGTCCATGCCTGTGGATTATTAAGATTCAACATTTTCAAGACATCAATTCTCAACTTGATCTACAGATTTAATTCAATTTCAAGCAAAATCCCAATAAGTTATTTTGTGGATATGGACAAATTCTGAAATTTACATAGAGAGGAAAAAGATCCCAAATAGACAATATTGAAGGAAAAGAACAAAGTTGAAAGACTGACAAAATCTGCCTTTAAGACTTAGTATAAAGCTACACAATATTAAAGATAGTGTGGGTTTGGTGGAAGAATAGACAAATTGATTAATGGAACAGAATAGAGTCCAGAAATGGAACCAAATAAATATATGGTCAACTGATCTTTGACAAAGGAGCAAAGGCAATGTAATGGAGCAAAGATGGTTTTTTTAAACTGGAAACAACTAGACAACATCCTCATGCCCCCTCCTCCATCCTCAAAAAAAGGATTCTAGACACAGGTCATACACACTTCACAAACATCAACTCAAATGAATTATAGACCTAATATAACATACAAACTGTAAAACTCCTATAAGGTAACATAGAAGAAAACCTAGATGACCTTGGGTATAGCAGTGACTTTTTAAATATAACACCAAATGCAAGATTCATGAAATAAACAATAAGCAGGACTTCATTAAATTTTAAAACTTCTGGTCTACAAAAGAGAGTATCAAGAAATGGAAGATGAGCCACATACTGGGAGAAAATATTTGCAAAAGACATCTGATAAAGAACTATTATCTAAAATGTACAAAGAACTCATAACACTCAACAATAAGAAAACAAGCAATCTGATTTAAAATAGGCAAAAGACCTGAATGAACACCTCAGAAAAGGAGACATACCGATAGTAGACATAATAAAATATATTCAATCTCATATGTCTTCAAGGAAATGTAAATTAAAACACAAGATACTATTACATACCTATTAGAATAGTTAAAATCCAAAACACCAAAGACACCAAAGGTTGGTGAGAATTTGGTAACAGGAACTCTCATTGCTGCTGGGAATGCAGAATCAGAGAGCCACCCTGGAAGACAATTTGGTAGCTTCTCACAAAATTACACATACTTTTACTATATGATTCAGTAATCACACTCTTTGGTATTTACCCAAAAGAGCTGAAAATACATGTCCACACAGAAACCTACACATAGCTATTTCCAGCAGCTTTATTCATAACTGCCAAAATTTGGAAACAAGCTAGGTGTCCTTTAGTTTGGTGAATGGATAAACTGTGGTTCATCCAGAGATGGAACATTATTCAGTCCTAAAAAAAGAAATAAGTTGTCAAGCCATGAAAAGACATGGAGTAAATTTAAATGTATATTACTAACTGAAAGATGCTAATTTTTAGAAAGCTACACTCTATATTACTCTAACCATAAGACATTCTCTTTTTTCTTCAGTCATGTCTGACTCTTTACAACCCCATGGACTATAGCCCACCAGGATTCTCGTCCATGGGACTCTCCAGGCAAGACTGCTGGAGTGGGCTGCCATACTCTCCCCCAGAGGATCTTTCCAACCCAGGGATCGAACTTGTATCTCCTGCATTGGCAGGCGGGTTCTTTACCACTAGTGTCACCTGGGAAGCCCATTTTGTTCTGGGGTATAGCCAATTAACTGTGATAGTTTAAGGTGAACAGCAAAGGGACTCAGCTGCACATATATATATATATCCATTCTCCCCCAAACACCCCTCCCATACAGGCTGCCACATAACATTAAGCAGAGTTTCATATGCTATATAGTAGGTCTTTTTTGGTTATCTATTTTAAAAGTAGCTGTGTGTATATGTCAATCATCCCAAACTTCCTAACTGTTCCTTCCCCACCTCCTTCTGCCCAGCAAAAAGTTCATTCTCTAAGTCTGTGAGTCTGTTTCTATTTTGTAGGTAAGTTCATTGGTATCATTTCTTTTTAGATTCCACATATAAGAGATGTCATCTAGTATTTCTCCTTCTCTGACTTATTTCACTCAGTATTACACTCTCCAGGTCCATCCATGTTGTAAATGGCATTATCTCATTCTTTTTAAAGGTTGAGTAATACTCTGTTGTATGTATGTACCATATCTTCTTTATCCATTCTTCTGTCAATGGACATTTTCAACAACATGACATATTGAAAAAGGCAAAACTATGGAGACAGCAATGAAACAGTGACTGTCCATCCTTGGGGGGGGGGGGGACAAACAGGCAGAACACAGGATCTCTAGGGCGGTATTATCTATTCTGTATGATACTACAACGGTAGATACATGCTATTAAACATTTGTCAAAACCCATGGAATGGACAACATCAAAGGGGCTCTGTGACAATCTAGAAGGGTGGGGTGGGGAGGGAGATGGGAGGGAGACCCGGGAGGGAGGGGACACGGGTGTACCTATGACTGATTCTTGTTGATGTATGCCAGAAAACCACAAATTCTGTAAAGCAATTATCCTTCAATTTAAAAAATGAATAAAGTGGCAAAAAAAAAAGTTAACCCTAATGTAAAACCATGTATTTGGGGTGATAATGATGTACCAAGACAAGCTCATTAACTATAACAAATATTTCTCTGTGACATGGGATGTATATAATGAGAGAAGTTATAGATGTGTTGTTGTTTAGTCGTTAAGACATTTTCAACTCTTTTGTGACCCTATGGACTGTAGTCCACCAGGTTCCTCTGTCCATGGAATTCTCCATGGAAGACTACTGGAGTGGGTAGCCATTTCTTTTACTAGGGGATCTTTCCAACCCAGGGATTAAACCTGCATCTCCTGCATTACTGCTGACCCACCAGGGAAGCCCTTATAGGTGTGTCGGAACAAAAAATAAATAAATATTTTTAAAAGAACAATAAAAAATATGAAATCATAAATATAACTAATAAACAGATTAAAAGACTTACCAAAACAACAATACCATAAAAGTTTTAAATATATGTTGTTTTTCAACTTGCTTGAATCTAGGTTAGCAAAAGCCAGAACAAGTTTCTGTTGTTTGCAACCAAAATAACTTGACACAGAACCCTTTCCAGAATTCGGCATATTTTTAAAAAACTGATACCAAAAAAAAAAAAAATAAACAATAAGATAAACAACCATGAGAAAATATTAGCAATGTGTAAATAAAGTATAAGTCCATATTATATTAAAAACTCCTATACATAAACAAAAATGTAGAAATAGCACCATAGAAATTTGGATAATATATATGAACAAGTAATTCATAAAAGAAGAAATATACATATCTAATAAACATATGAAAAAAAATTCAACCTCACTAGCAATAAAGAAACACAAATTAAATAATCATGAAGTAACAATTTTTTTTACCAAGAAAAAAGTGAAAATTTGAGAAAACTTAAGAAGATTCCAATACTAATAAGATCTAAGAAAACGGTCACTTTATAAACTATTGGCCAAATATAAATTAACCCTGTCTTCTCAAAGGACAGTTTGGTATAATGTCCATCAAAATCTTAAATTGGCATTTACTTTTTTTTCAGCAATTTCACTTCCAGGAATTTATCCTATGGAAAAACATATGTACACAAGAATATAAATATAAATACTATGTGTAGTCATAAATACTGGAAATAATCTAAATGTTGAAAAGAGAAATGGTTCAGTAAATTATGGCATATTCTTAGTAAGGAAGACACTGTAGCAGTTAAAAATAAGAGAGATCTATATGTATTAACATGGAGTTATTTCCAGAATATAAAATTAAGTGGTAAAAGTCACACATACTTTTAATATGTTACTTATATTAAAAACTAGTCTATTAAAAAATAGTTTTAAAACTACGTAGCTTAAATACATTACATATATTTTTTAAAAATATCTTTAATAAAGCTTAAGGAAAAATGAAGGATCTAGAAACATACCCCAAACCATTAAAAGTAGTATTTTTTATTTCCAGTGAAAGAAAGTAATCAGAAGAATAAAAAAGGACCTTCTTGCATTTTCTATATATTTCTTTTGTTTTGTATGTTTATGTATTACACATATAATTATTAAAGAAAGCAAACTGTAAGAATAAACAAAAGAATCTGACAAGCAAAAACCCTCCGTATTTAAAATTTTAAACTAAATGCTTTAATTTTTCCACTCATATATGATTAAATACTTTTTCAGACCTGAAATTCAAGAAAACAAAACTTTCCTAGTAAAAGACTAAGAACTGATATTTAATATAATTATTTAAATTTGTAATAAAATTTAAGACAAGTACTTAATCCTAAGAGATTTAAGAAAACTTCTACTTTACAAGGACACAATGTTCAATATATTCATTTGTTCATTGTTTACTACAACAACTGTCGATATTTTAAAGTGGAAAAATATTCATTCGAAGGAAAAGTCACGAAACAACAGTAAAAATCCTTTTGTATGAGTGTCTATATAAGCTCAATGAGGTGTCTTCAGGCAGAATAAATTGCTGATTGCACTTGACCAGCATTAGGAACCCAATTTCTGATTTTACCTCCAACTTTATTGACTTAGAATCATGTGCCAGTTTTAATGTTTTGGCAACCTTTTCATAACATGAAAACCTTATTCTATAAATCTAAATAGTCAAGGACATCTAAAAAAAATATTAGATATAAAAACTACCAAAATTCACCTCATTTTTTATAAATAAAACTTTCTAATGATAAAATTAAGCTATAAATCTGGAGAAAAGTAAAAATCGACCCATCTCAACTTGTAGTTACTGAATTAATTGGTTTCTAGTTATTCAGACGGACAGAAGAGGCTGGCGGGCTGCAGCCCACAGGGTCACAAGTTAGTCACGACTTAGTGATCAAACCACCACCACCAGTTATTCAGATAGAAACATAAGCCTTAAAGGAATGTTCAGATTATATCTAGGAATTATGCTTAGTAACCAGTAATAATTAATGAACAAATTCAAATGTGTCAAGGTGTAAATTATACTTGATATAGAGAAATTCTAGAAAAACAAAAGTCAAATCCATTTTCTGTACTTTTTTACCAAACTAAATAAATGATAGAAAAGAATAACATACTCTAACCTTTCTGTTTTGGACTCATTGTCAATTTTGTACCGTTCAAAATCTTGGCTAAGAGACTGTAGTTTTTCTTGAAGTCTCTTTTCACGTTCTATACTTCCTTGATAAAATTTCATCTCTTTTTCCATCGCTTTTACTTTTTCTTCCATAGCCTTAAACTCATGTAGAATTAGATAGCTGACTCCACAGTACTTACAAACTTTTTCTTCAGGAGACATCTATAAAATAGAACATACATTTACTGAAATGATATTTTTTTATTTCTAAAAAATAAAGTTCAACTGAAGATGTTATTGCGACCATCTTGGTCAAATGAAGTAAACGTATATTGTGCTCTGCCATGGAGTAATAATTACAACACTTCATAAAATTTTTAAAAGTGGCATGATATTGACTCTTGACAAAATCTTGGAATTAGAGTAGAATCTTTCAGAGTAATAATTTCTCCATAGTATCTCTAAGAAAGATTTATATCTTTATATATCTTGAAATATCTGCCATAAAATAAAACTTTTTGATGAAAATATCTTTACAATTCTTGCTTTAAGATGAGTTTTCCCTGATGTGGGAAGAAATCACTGGCCTTTCACTGCCAACTGCACTGTGATCCTGGAGATGGCTCTTAGCTTATTCAGACTTCATTTTCCTCATTTATACAATTATGGCATGGGGCCAAATGAGTTCTAGTTCCTGTTTTAACATTTTATGATTTGCACAGAATTTAATATTCTGTCATAAAACCACAAATAGAAGAAACACTTTGAACTTAATCTCTTCTCCCTAAATCAGTTCTTTTCCCCCTCAGGTAGGTATAGTTATACCTATTTTACAGATAAGAACATAGGGACTTCTGAATTTAAATAACCATCTGATAAGTGGAGAGGCTGACATTAAACCCAAGTCTATTTTAAAACCATCACTTATGCCTGTAATCATTTGTATCATATTTATCTACCATGTGAATGTCTGCTAAATTCTCTTACTTCCTTCAGATAAAATGCTCATATATCTTTGGCCAGATGCAGGGAGTGAAAAATAGAATTTTAGTGAAGTCAAGAGAGACATAATTCTTTTTTCTGTATCAAGTATACAAATATTCCTCAAGCAGCCTCTACCTGTCTTGCTTTTCATAAAGATAAGAGAGATTCATTAAATATTTGCTTCAGGGCACTAAAACGAAAGCAACTCTTGGACTATACAAAGAATGCTTACTCTTAATGCAACTTTGTTAAGACTATAGAAACCGCTCCTATAACTAAGAGTAATGCCACCATACATGCCTATCAATGCCATCTACCATATGCACCTATCCATGCCATTATAAAAGAGTTACTTGAAACAAACTAATAATAACTTTTATAGTTATTTTCATTTAAACAATAAAAATTTCAAATTAAAAACTATGATATAATACTACAGGATACAGATGAATGACTACATCAGTCATCTAACTGCGACTGAGACCAAATTTATAGATTTATGAAACAAGTTTGAAAGAAATCATAAAGATAACCTGGCTCAAGCATGGATGTATTCACTGAGACACATAAGATGTTATCCAGAGTCTATCTCAGCACTCAAAAATGACGGGAAACTACTTTGTAAAACAGCCTGTTTCATCTTCTGATGGTTTTGTCTACGAGGGAGTTCTCTCTCATGTTGATCCCAAATCCGCTTCCCTGGAGCATCCACCAGTCCGAGACCACCTAGCAACCATAAGGAATAACCAGATCTTTTTCTAATATTTAAAGATGGCTACTAGGAACACGACGTATCTTTTAATTCTTTAGGTCAACACTTCCAATCCCTTCAGCTATTTCGCATAATGACATGGTTTTGAATTTCTTTCTCAGTCTAGATAATTTTGTCTAAATGTGTTCCAGTGTACTATATCTATTTCAAAGTATGGAGTCCAGAATTGAATACTACTGTTGGTCTCACTAAAGCAGAGTAAGTAAGAGTGGACCTGTATTTCCCTCATTATAACATCTCATTAATAATACCATTAGTAACATCATTTAATACAATCAGATCACAATGGTCTTCTGTATTTTTACCAATTATATGTTGCTATTATATACTATAACTGGCTTTTATGTTAAATAAAACCCCTACCCAAAAACACACTGCAGTGTAAAACCATGTCCCATTATACTGAATATACCAAGCCATTCCTTCCCACTTATGTCCCCTTTTGTAGAGAATCCACCTTCCATAGTCCTGGCTACTCTGGTAATATGACTAAAACCCCCTCCAACAATCCACCCTAGCATGGCGGAATGATGAATGAAGGTTGGACATCTGACCTAGAAGAACCAAGTCCTGAGCTGGGATGAGCCAGCTGAGACTATAAGTGTTGAAGACCAGGCAATTAGGACATCTTTAGCACAGCCAGAATATATAAGGATTACATGCAAGATACAGAGTAAGCCACATTACTGGGATGAGAGAGAAGAATGAACAAACACACAGAGAGAAGATGAGAAAAAGACACTGCAGATCCAGTGTAAGAGAGAAAGAAATTGGAACCAGACACTGTCTCATACCCAGCGACCTTCCACTTCCTTACTTCAGTGCCTGCTTTTACCTTACTTACCTGACTTACCTTTTGGAATCCATACCCAATATTCTTCCGCTATTCTCACTTTTCCCCCTAAAGCTACCTATTCCTTACAACCAATAACCCTCATTCTCTTTTGTGAGCATTTAGCTTTTCAGATGCAAGTTCAGAAAAACAAATATAATTGTAAATATAAATAAATAAATAAAATTTTAATGTATATACATATACATATGTATGTATGTTTTAGACTCAAACTTTACTTAAGTGATTTTGTATCCAGAAAATTCTAAGCTTTGTATCTTCTGCAAAACTGATTCTGGCAAGTTGTTTTATCCATCTAATTTATTGATAAAGAATGTTGAATATAAGTTCTACCCTTAATATAAGGTTAAGGGTAGAACTCTATAGCATGTCATATCTGCTTGGTTTG
This sequence comes from Cervus canadensis, assembly GCF_019320065.1. Taxonomy (NCBI): domain Eukaryota; kingdom Metazoa; phylum Chordata; class Mammalia; order Artiodactyla; family Cervidae; genus Cervus; species Cervus canadensis. The sequence continues at coordinate 84,370,631 of NC_057392.1, forward strand.
GTCTGGGGGTGGTTTAGCTGCTAAATCATGTCCAACTCTTGCAACACCATGGACTGTAGCCCACGAGGCTCCTCTGACCATGAGATTCTCCAGGCAAGAATATTGGAATGGGTTGCCATTTCCTTCTCATATCTGCTTGGTTAATACTAATCCATTATTCAGCACATTACAATGATTCAACTGGTTACTAAACAACCCAATGACTTGTGTAACCTATCTATATTTATTCATATGGCCTTTAGGAATATTAAGACAAACTTTGTCAAATGCCTTCATAAATTCCATATATTCTATGTCAACTATAGTTCCTAAATCTAGTGACTCCGCACAAAATGGAATGGCAAAGCCTACATGCTGGTTCTGTTCAAGAACATAAAATTGGCTCAAGAGTTATTGTCTTCTCTAACATATGCTCACAAATTGCCCTTTAATATAGTCCAGAATCTTGTCTGGGAGTTCACTAGTAGTAATTTATGGTCATTCTATACATGGAATGGTATTTGTATGTTATCCTCTTATTCACTACATGTTCTCAAAGATCACCAAGAATGGCTCTGCAATCCTATTGAAATATACTATGATAAAGGACAGAAATGGTATGGACCTAACAGAAGCAGAAGATATTAAGAAGAGGTGGCAAGAGTACACAGAAGAACTGTACAAAAAAGATCTTCACGACCCAGATAATCACAATGGTGTGATCACTCACCTAGAGCCAGACATCCTGGAATGTGAAGTCAAGTGGGCCTTAGGAAGTATCACTATGAACAAAGCTAGTGGAGGTGATGGAATTCCAGTTGAGCTATTTCAAATCCTGAAAGATGATGCTGTGAAAGTGCTGCACTCAGGATGTCAGCAAATTTGGAAAACTCAGCAGTGGCCACAGGACTGGACAAGGTCAGTTTTCATTCCAATCCCTAAGAAAGGCAATCCCAAAGAATGCTCAAACTACCGCATAATTGCACGCATCTCACACGCTAGTAAAGTAATGCTCAAAATTCTCCAAGCCAGGCTTCAGCAATACATGAACCAAGAACTTCCAGATGGTCAAGCTGGTTCTAGAAAAGGCAGAGGAACCAGAGATCAAATTGCCAATATCTGCTGGATTATCAAAAAAGCAAGAGAGTTCCAGAAAAACATCTATTTCTGCTTTATCGACTATGCAAAAGCCTTTGACTGTGTGGATCACAATAAACTGTGGAAAATTCTTCAAGACATGGGAATACCAGACCACCTGACCTGCCTCTTGAGAAACCTGTATGCAGGTCAGGAAGCAACAGTTAGAACTGGACATGGAACAACAGACTGGTTCCAAATAGGAAAAGGAGTACGTCAAGGCTGTATATTGTCACCCTGCTTATTTAACTTACATGCAGAGTACATCATGAGAAACGCTGGGCTGGAAGAAGCACAAGCTGGAATCAAGACTGCCAGGAGAAAAATTAACCTCAGATATGCAGATGACATCACCCTTGTGGCAGAAAGCAAAGAGGAACTAAAAAGCCTCTTGATGAAAGTGAAAGAGGAGAGTGAAAAAGTTGGCTTAAAGCTCAACATTCAGAAAACTAAGATCATGGCATCTTGTCCCATCACCTCATGGGAAATAGATGGGGAGACAGTGGAAACAGTGTCAGACTTTATTTTTTCAGGCTCCAAAATCACTGCAGATGGTGACTGTAGCCACGAAATTAAAAGACACTTACTCCTTGAAAGGAAAGTTATGACCAACTTAGATAGCATATTAAAAAGCAGAGACATTACTTTGCCAACAAAGGTCTATCAGGTTAAGTCTATGGTTTTTCCACTGGTCATGTATGGATGTGACAGTTGGACGGTGAAGAAAGCAGAGCACTGAAAATTGATGCTTTTGAACTATGGCGTTGGAGAAGACTCTTGAGAGTCCCTTGGACTGCAAGGAGATCCACCCAGTCCATCCTGAAGGAGATCAGTCCTGGGTGTTCATTGGAAGGACTGATGCTGAAGCTGAAACTCCAGTACTTTGGCCACCTCACATGAAGAGTTGATTCATTGGAAAAGACCCTAATGCTGGGAGGGATTGGGGGCAGGAGGAGAAGGGGACGACAGAGGATGAGATGGCTGGATGGCGTCACCGACTCGATGGGCATGAGTTTGAGTAAACTCCAGGAGTTGGTGATGGACAGGGAGGCCTGGCGTGCTGCGATTCATGGGGTTGCAAAGAGTCGGACATGACTGAGTGACTGCACTGAACTGAACTGATCAGTCCCCAGGAATATAATTCATCCAGGTCAAGAGACCTGAACTAATACAGAACATATGCATATTTTCTTACAGTCCCTCTGCCCATCATGAGTTTTGGTTCCTTCTCATCAATTTAAAAATTCTTACTCTAAAGAACTTTCATCCTTAGCCTATTAATCACAGTTCTTTCCCTGTTCCTGGGGAAGTGCCGTGTCCTTATTTTAAAGAAAACTCTTGCTGGATAGAGCTTATTTGCAGCCTGATGTACACATATCATATAAACACAAATCATATAAACTTCAAATTGTGAAAATTATTAGAATGTTATTCCACCATAGCAAGCATGGTGGGAAAAGCTGAAATAAGTGAAATATACATGCTATAAAACAGGCCTCTAGATGTTCAGTATAGGAAGCCAAAATATGATATTTACTATAATCTAGGAAACAAAACAATTATAAAATAAATAATAAATCCATAAGAATAGTCTCTAGGTTTCATTTAGTACAACCTAAGTCACTGATGATCTACATGAAACAAGCATACTGAACAAAGGTTTCAGTGCTATTAAATTGTAAACAGTTTTTGGTAAGTAAAAGTGCAACAGTAAAATATAATAACACTTTCAAACTCTTTGTATAGGCTAATTACTTAGGACATTTCTGTGAAACTTGAGAAGATATGAAATACTATAATTATGTTCCCAAATGAAGTAAGTAAACCTTAGCTGTTTTTTGTGAAATATAATTTGTGCTTCATTCTTATAACTTGGTGTTGTATCATGTCGTTTTGTAAGTAAAATAACGACATGTTGTCATTCTTGAGAAAAGAGCTATCATTAGCAGGATGTTTTTGCTTTTTACAAGATGCATTTTGGAGGAGGCATCAACAAATGCAGTATATTAAACAAATGCGGAGCCATTTAAAATAAATTGTAAACTATACTTCTCAAATGCAATATTTGTACTTTTCAAATTACAGTTATTTAATATAAAATGATGCAAATTTTTTAAAAGGTTAAATTAGGCTTCAGATCCTTTCCAAAGCTCCTAACTATGCTTCAAGTGGAAAAACCACTCAGTAACCTCCTAGTGCCCAAGTGAGGCATCCTCTGCTCAAAAAAATTGTTCTCCCTTTCTTTCCCCACCCATTCCATGCTTTCTATGTTTGCATAAGGAAGAAAGAAATAGGAAAAATTTCACTGCTGCAAAAATGACAGCACATATAAAATGTTAACCTTTCTAATAAGTTTTACATTAAAAAAAGATACCTTTACTCAAAACAATGAGTGTCTAGCTAGTGAATTTCATTCAGGAGAAACATTTTGAGACAGAACAGAGGACCTTTTGAGTCATTAGTAACACAGACCGCCTGACCAGTTCATAAGGCCATCAAAACCCTTCCTTTCAATAAGTCAACTGGCAGTACTACCAACTTAAAAACCACTTTGGTAAAGACCATCTACCCAAAACCCCTATTTCCAGCAATATGCACTTTTCTAAGATACAATCAGTACTGTAATGTTCTCAAATTTATACGAAAAGGCAAAGGAACTAGAAAAGCTAAAAGAGTACTGAAAAACAAGAATAAAGTGGGAAAAGTATTTTACCTGATTTCAAGACATAGTATTGCTACAGTAATCAATACAACATGGTATTGGTCAAAGGACAGACACATAGATCAAATGGAATATAATAGAGAACCCAGAAATAGATCAACATAAATATGCCAGACTGATTTTTGGCAGAGGTATAAAAGCAATTCAGTAAAAGAAAAACAACCTTTTTAGCAAATGGTCTTGGAACAATTGGATACCCATAGGTTAAAAATAATAATAAAAATAAAAAATAAAAGGATTTCAAACTAAACCTCACACCCCATTAACTTAATTAACTTACAGTGGATCATGGACTAAAATGAACAACATAAAAATATGATTTTAGAAGAAAAAAGCCTAGGAAGAAATCCTCAGGATCTAAACTAGGCACAGTTTCTACACTTGATACCAAAAGCATGATCTATAGATGGAAAAACTGATAATCTGAATTGCAAAATTTTAAACTTTTGCTCTGTAAAACACTGTAAAGAGGGTGAAATGACAAGCTACAGATTTGGAAAAAGAGATTTGCAAGCCACATATTTGACAAAGGACAAGTACCTAGATTATATTAAGAACTCTCAGAACTCAACAGTTTAAAAAAAAATTAAATTAGAAAATGGTTAGGAGATATTTCACCTAAGAGGACACACAGATGCCAAATAAGCACATGAAAAAAGTAGTCAATATAATTAGTCATTAAGAAAATGCAAATTAAAACCACAATAAGCTACCACTGCACACCTATAAGAAAGATTTTAATAAAAATTAATGACAGTGGCACAATATATTTAAAGTGATAAAGGGGGAAAACATGCAACCAAGAATACTCTATCCAGGAAGGCTTTCATTCAGATTTGATGGAGAGATCAAACATTTTATAGACAAGCAAAAGCTAAAAGAGCTTAACACCACCAATCCAACTTTATAAGAAACGTTAATGTGATTTCTATAAGTAAAAAAGAAAAAAAGGCCACAACTAGAAATATGAATATTACAAAGGGAAAAAGCTCATTGGTAAAGGCAAATATATAGTAAAGAAAGGAAATGAACCAGAAATAAAGCTTGTAGAAAGGTTAAAAAACAAGAAAATCATCTATACCCACAATAAGCAGTTAAGATATACACAAAACAATCAGATGTAAAATGTTGTCTTAAAAAGAGTACGAGTGAGGGGTGGAGAGTACCAATGCAAGCGTGTTAAAATACATTTGAAATTAAGAGGTCAACAATTTAAGACTATATATATATATATATATATGTGCTGCTGCTGCTGCTGAGTCGATTCAGTCGCATCCAACTCTGTGCGACCTCATAGATGGCAGCCCACCAGGCTCCTCCATCCCTTGGATTCTCCAGGCCAGAATACTGGAGTGGGTTACCATTTCCTTTTCCAATGCACGCATGCATGCTAAGTCGCTTCAGTTGTGTCCGACTCTGTGCGACCCTATAGACAGTGGCCCACCAGGCTCCTCTGTCTAAGGGACTCTCTAGGCAAGAATATTGGAGTGGGTTGCCATTTCCATATATATATATATACATAAAGAACCTGCCTGCAATGCAGGAGACCCGGGTTCGATTCCTGGATCAGGAAGATCCTCTGGAGAAGGAAATGGCAACCCATTCCAGTATTCTTGCCTGGAGAATCCCATGGACAGAAGAGCCTGGCAGGCTACAGTCCATGGGGTCGCAAGAGTCGGACATGACTTAGCAACTTAACTAACTACTCTCTCTCTCTCTCTCTCTCTCTATATATATATATATATATATGTATATATATATAGTAGGGTTTCCCTGGTGGTTCAGAGGTTAAAGCGTCTGCCTCCAATGCGGGAGATCTTTCGATCCCTGGGTTGGGAAGATCCCCTGAAGAAGGAAATGGCAACCCACTCCAGTATTCTTGCCTGGAGAATCCCATGGACGGAGGAGCTTGGTAGGCTACAGTCCACATGACATATATATATAGCTATATATAAGCCTCGTGGTAAACCACAAACCAAAAATTAATAATAGATGCAAACATACACACACAAAAAGGAATCCAAACACAGCACTATAGATAGTCAACAAACCACAAGAGAAAAGAACAAAAGAAGAAGAAAGGAACAACAAAGATCTGAAAAAACTTAACAAAATGCCAATAAGAACATAGACAGCAATAATTACTTTAAATATCAGCCAGTTCAGTTTAGTTCAGTCGCTCAGTTGTGTCCGACTCTTTGCAACCCCATGAATTGCAGCACGCCAGGCCTCCCTGTCCATCACCAACTCCCAGAGTTTACTCAAACTCATGCCCATCGAGTCGGTGATGCCATCCAGCCATCTCATCCTCTGTCATCCCCTTCTCCTCCTGCCCCCAATCCCTCCCAGCATCAAGGTCTTTTCCAATGAGTCAACTCTTCATGTGAGGTGGCCAAAGTACTGGAGTTTCAGCTTCAGCATCAGTCCTACTTTAAATATAACTGGATTAAATGCTCCAATCAAAACACCTGGAGTGGCTCAGTGGAAACAAAAACCAGATCCATATATATGCTGCCTACAACAGTCTCACTTCAGACCTAAAGACACAAACAGAATGAAAATGAAGGATAGAAAAAGGTATTCATTGCAAATGGAAATCAAAAGAAAGCCAGGCTGGCAATACCTACACAAGATAAAATAGGCTTTAAAATAAAGAATGTTACAAGAGACAAAGACATTAAATGATCAAGTGCTCAATCCAAGAACATATAATAATCACAAATATACATAAGCCCTAATATAGGAGCACCTAAATATATAAAGCAAATACTAACAGATATAAAGGAAGAACTTGACAGTAATACAATAATAGTAGGGGATTTAACATCACACTTACATCAAAGGATAGATCATCCAAGCAGAAAATTAATCAGGAAACCCTGGCCTTAAATTACAATAAACCAGAAGAACTTAATAGATATACATAGAACATACCATCAAAAAGCAGTAGAATATGCTCCTTTTCAAGTGCCTGGAAACATTCTCCAGGACAGTTCACATACTAGGCTACAAAACAAACCTTGGAAAATTTAAGGAAACTGAAATCATATCAAGTGTCTTTTCCAACCACAATACTATGAGACTAGAAATCAATTACAAGGGGAAAAAATGCAAAAAAAAAAAAAAAACATGTGAAGGCTAAAGAATATGCTACTAAACAACCAATGGTTCACAGAAGAAATAAAAAAAGAAATTAAAAATTACTTGAAAAAAGAAATTAAAATTTTCTTTTAATTTTAAAAAAGATTAAAAATTACTTTGTAATTAAAAATCACAAAAATTAAATGAAAATGAAAACAAAAGGACACAGAAAAAGAGGGCAGTTTATAGAAATAAAAGTTTAACTCAGGAAACAAGAAATATCTCAAATAAACAACCTAACCTTACACCTGTCTAGGTTGGTCATAACTTTCCTTTTAAGGGGTAAGCATCTTTTGATTTCATGGCTGCAATCACCATCTGCAGTGATTTGGGAGCCCAGAAAAATAAAGTCAGCCACTGTTTCCCCATGTATTTGCCATGAAGTGATGGGACTGGATGCCATGATCTTAGTTTTCTGAATGTTGAGCTTTAAGCCAACTTTTTCACTCTCCTCTTTCACTTTCATCAAGGGGCTTTTTAGTTCTTCTTCACTTTCTGCCATAAGGGTGGTGTCATCTGCATATCTGAGGTTATTGATATTTCTCCCAGCAGTCTTGATTCCAGCTTGTGCTTCATCCAGCCCAGCGTTTCTCATGATGTACTCTGCATTGAAGTTAAATAAGCAGGGTGACAATATACAGCCTTGACGTACTCCTTTTCCTATTTGGAACCAGTCTGTTGTTCCATGTCCAGTTCTAACTGTTGCTTCCTGACCTGCATACAGGTTTCTCAAGAGGCAGGTCAGCTGGTCTGGTATTCCCATTTCTTTAAGAATTTTCCACAGTTCATTGTGACCCAAACAGTCAAAGGCTTTGGCATAGTCAATAAAGCAGAAATAGATGTTTTTCTGGAACTCTCTTGCTTTTCCAATGATCCAGCAGATGTTGGCAATTTGATCTCTGGTTCCTCTGCCTTTTCTAAAACCAGCTTGACCATCTGGAAGTTCTTGGTTCATGTATTGCTGAAGCCTGGCTTGGAGAATTTTGAGTATTACTTTACTAGCGTGTGAGATGAGTGCAATTGTGCAGTAGTTTGAGCATTCTTTGGGACTGCCTTTCTTAGGGATTGGAATGAAAACTGACCTTTTCCAGTCCTGTGGCCACTGCTGAGTTTTCCAAATTTGCTGACATCCTGAGTGCAGCACTTTCACAGCATCATCTTTCAGGATTTGAAATAGCTCAACTGGAATTCCATCACCTCCACTAGCTTTGTTCGTAGTGATGCTTCCTAAGGCCCACTTGACTTCACATTCCAGGATTCTGGCTCTAGGTGAGTGATCACACCATCATGATTATCTGGGTCATGAAGATCTTTAACAGTTCTTCTGTGTACTCTTGCCACCTCTTCTTAATATCTTCTGCTTCTGTTAGGTCCCTACCATTTCTGTCCTTTATTGAGCCCATCTTTGCATGAAATGTTCCCTTGGTATCTCTAATTTTCTTGGAGAGATCTCTAGTCTTTCCCATTCTAATGTTTTCCTCTATTTCTTTGCATTGATCACCGAGGAAGGCTTTCTTATCTCTCCTTGCTATTCTTTGGAACTCTGCATTCATAATAGGTACAAAATCTTGACAAAATTCAACACCCATTTATGATAAAAACTCTCACAAAGTGGGTATAAATATAACATACCTCAACATAATAAAGGTCATGTATGACAAGCCCAAAGCTAATGTCATAGTCAACAGTGAAAGCATTCCCCTGATATTAGGAATAAGACAATGCCCATTCTTGCCAATTTTATTCAACATAGTACTGGAAGTCTTAGCCACGGCAATCAGGTAAGAAAAAGAAATTAAAGAATTCTAATTGTAAAGGAAGAAATAAAACTGTCATGGTTTGCAAATGACACAATATTATCCATAGAAAATCCTAAGGATACCACCAAAAAACTCATGAATGAATTCAGCAAAGTTGCAGAATACAAAATGAATGTATAGAAATCTATTGCATTTCTATATACTAACAATAAACTATCAGAAAGAGAAATTAAAAAAACAGTCATATCAAAATTAACAAAATTAACAAAAATTAACAAAAATTAAAAGAACAAAATTAACCCAGGAATAAACCTACCTGAGGATGTAGGGAAAACTATGAGACACTGATGAAAGAAACTGATGATGAAACAAGCAGATGAAAAGATATACCATGTTCATGGACTGTAAGAATATTGTTTAAATGACAATACTACCAAAGGCAATCTTCATATTCAATGCAATTCCTACCAAAATATCACTGGCATTTTTCACAGAACTACAACAAACAGTTTTATAAATTGTGTAGAAATACAAAAGACCCTAAATAGCTAGAATAATACTGAGAAATAAGAGAACTAGAGGTATCATGTTCCCAGACTTCAAACTATAATGCAAAGCTACAGCAATCAAAACAGTATGGTTCTGGTACAGAAGCAGTGAACAAGCAGACACACAGATCACTGCAGCAGAAGAGAGGGTCCTGACACAAACTAACACACTTACAGTCAATTAATCTACTACAAAAGTGACAAGAATATACAGTAGAAAACTGGATAAAAGACAGTCTTTTCAATAAGTGCTGTTGGGAAAATAGGACAGTTACATGTTAAAACAAGAAACTTCAACATTTTCTAACACCATATACAAAAATAAACTCAAACTGGATTAAAGACCTACATGTAAGACCAGAAATCATTAAACTCCTAGAAGAAAACAGACGAAAACTCTTTGACATAAATCATAACAATATTATTTGATCTTTCTTCTAAAGCAAAGGAAACAAAAGCAAACACAAGCAGATGAGAATTAATCAAGCTGAAAAGCTTTTGCATAGCAAAGGAAACCTTCAACAACAACAAAAAGACAACCTATGGAATGGGAAAAATATTTGCAAATGATATGACTGATAAGGGGTTAATAATGAAAATACAAACAGCTCATAGAACTCAATATAAAAAGAAAATCCAATTTAAAAATAGAAAACCTGAATAAATCTTTTTCCATGGAATACATACAGATGGCAAATAGGCACTTGAAAAGATGCTCAACATTGTTAATCATCAGAGAAATGAAAATTAAAAATCACAAAGATATCATCTCACACCTATTAAGAATGGCTAACACACACACACACACACACACACACACAATTAACAGAAATGGGTGAAGATGCAGGGAAGAACAAATCCTCAGACACTGTTAGTGGAAATATAAATTGGTGCAACCACTTTTGCAAACAGAATGGAAGTTTCTCAAAAAAAAATCCCTAAAACTAGAACTACCATATGATACAGCAATTCCAGTCCTGGGTATATATCCAGATAAAAATGAAAATACTGATTCAAAAAGATACATGCACCACAGTGTTCACAGCAGCATTATTTACAATGACCAAGATACGGAAACAACTTCAGTGTCCATCAACAGATGAACAGATAAAGAAGATGTGAATGGAATATTACTCAGCCATTAAAAGAATGAAATTTTGCCATCTGCAACAACAAGCATGGACTTGAAGGGCACTATGGTGAGTGGAATAAGTCAGACAAAGATAACTATTATATGATATCACATATATGTAGAATCTAAAAAATACAAACTACTGAATATACCAAAAAGGAAACAGAATCACAGATAAAGAGAACATGCTAGTGGTTACCAGTGGGGAGGGGGAAAGGAAAAGGGGCAAGTTAGGGGTAGGGGATTAAGAGGTATAAACTACTATATATAAAATAAATAAACCACAAAGATATATTATAGAGTATAGGGAAAATAGCCAATGTTTTATAATAACTATCAGTGGAATATAACCTTTAAACTTGTGAATTACTCTGCTGTACACCTGAAACATATAATTTTGTACATTAACTATACTGCAATAAAACTTTTTTTCAACCAATAACAACATCAAATACTAAAGATGCAGAGAAACTGGATCACTCATACACTGCTGGTGAGGATGTAAAATGCTATAGCCCTCTGGAAAAGTTTGGCAATGTTTAGAAAACTAAACATGCAACTACCAAACAATCTAGCAATTGTACTTGAGCATTTATCCTCTGAAAATAAAAACACAAGTTCACATAAAAACCTGTACACTAATATTTACTGTAACTTTATACATAATAGCCCCAAACAGGAAAAACTCAGATGTTCTTCAACAGGTTAAATAAATTGCAGTACATTTATACCATGGAATGCTACTCAGCAATACAAAGGAATAAACTACAAATATATGCAACAATATGCATAAAACTCCAGAAAATTACACTGATTCAAAAAAAAAAACTAATTCCAAAGACTACATATTGCATAATCCCATTTTTATAACATTCTTGAGGTGACAAAATTATTGGGAGACCAGATCACTGGTTGCTAGAGGTCATGAATTGGGGGTAGGATAGTGGAGGCATGTGAAAGCAGAGGCTGAGATGAACGTAGCTACAAAAGGGCAACATGAGGAATCTCTGTTGTCACAGAATCCTTATCTGTGTCAATGTCAATGTCTGGTTGTGATATCTAGTAGAGTTTTGCCAGATGATACCATTGGAAAAAGTTGGGAGAAGGGTACATGAGATCTCTTGGTATCATTTCTCACAACTGCTTGTGAATTTACCCTGATCTTGAAAGAAAAGGTTTGGTTTCAAACGAACAAAATATAAAATAAATAAAGCTGGTACTAAAATGCTAGAGATTAATCCACAGAGAAATTTCAATAAGCAATTTTAAGAAGTGTTGTTTTCATATACAAATTATACATGACATGCCTATGTTTAGATTTAAATATACCTCCAAAGTATATTTACCCCAACACCTATTTTTCTAGAAAACTTCACCTTAGTAAATTCTGGGACTCTCTATGGCCAGGCAGCAAAAGTATTTTGGACTACAAATTAACAAATACAGAATTTTCAATACTCATAGTTTTTTTTTTTTTTAAGTTTTCCCTAATGACCTCTCTTGGGTCACAATATTAAGTGAACAGTCTCTTCAAAAATTATACAGCTTATGTCTTTTTTCATTAGTTTCAAAACTACAATTACTTAAAAAGACAACACATATACCCCCACACACATAGACATATCACTGCTTTTCCAGGATAATAGCACTAATGTTTCAACGACGATTTTCTCTCCTTTTCCTCTACTTTAATTCAACACAAAATCTGATCCTAACCACAGTGGCCCAAAATGACCTGGAAAATTAAGTTTATTTTTTCTGGCAATGACAACCTGTGCTTGGAAATATAAAACTGTTATTCTGAATAAATCTCAAAGTTTCAAAGTACTAAAATTACTGAAACAGGACAAAATGAGCTATTGCTGGTAGGGAAAGGGATTGTTATCCCAGAAAGAACAGTGTGCTCTCCAGCCCTTGCACTGCCACTTCTGTTTTATAAAATAAACAACTCTGGTCTCTTTATTTTACTTTGTGTCCTGTGATAATAAATATCTCCTGAGGCTAAAATCCTATTAGTAGTGCTCATTTTGTCACCATTAAAAAAAAACAAGAGACCAGTTCTACTTTTGCAAAATAACTGATTTTTCCACTGACTGTTGAGGTTGTTCTGACTTCTGTGTATATCTTCTAGCAAAAACAGCAAAAAGGAATATTACTCATTGTTCTTCTTTCTAAAAAGAGTCCATATGTTTCTGAAATAGGTGCACATTCAGGAAGGGAAGAAATATGGAATTATTATTTTGCTCATCTCTAAGTGTTTTAGTTTTAATTGTGGCAATAAAATACTAAACACGAAGTGTACTATCATTACAAGTGCATTCTGCTTTCAGTCTGCTAGATGAAAATTCCAGCAAAGCTGCTACTTATTGGAAGTCAGAAACAGGTAGGAGTCAACTTTGTTTAGAGAGTATATTTAGAGATATAATCTAAGTACACAAGGAAGTAAGCTGTAGAGTCCAGCAGCAGACAAGGGATGAGTATGGTCTTGCCTTCCAGCCCATTAGTCCGTTTGACATTTTCTGCTACTTGGGGAGATGGGAATCTGAAATGTGTTTATGCTCAGTCAGAAATTGTGATTAAAAAAACAAAAAGATCTGGGAGTGGTTGTCAAAAGATTATCTTTTTCTTTCTTCCCTAAGATTTCCTAAGAAGATGAGACTAGTGGTGAGACGATTTAACAATCTTCTCTTTCTAATAAGGTAATGGACTAACTAGAGCTTAGTATTATCCGTATTCTCCACACTTTTCCTTTGTTGGCCATCTCCCCCACCACATTTATATTCTCTCAGAACTCTTACCTATTGCTACCTATTTCACTAGTGTGTGTACAGTGTAGTACAGTCATTTCCATTTCCTTTATCATATATCTTTCGAGTAATTGATCAACCATCCTATTTCCATATTATACAGCAAAAGTACAGAGGGAAAAAGATTTCCCCCACTTCTCTTTGCTGATTTCTACACTAACCTTTCTTGCCTACACACAGCAAAAAAGGGAACACGGCAGGGGCTTCTCTAGAAAGAAGCCATTAGTGTTAGTCACTCAGTCGTGTCTGACTCTTCGCAACCCCATGGACTGTAGCCTGCCAGGCTTCTCTGTCTACGGGATTTTCCAGGCAAGAATACTGGAGTGGGTTGCCATTTCCTTCTCCAGGGGATCTTCCTGACCCAGAGATCGAACCCTGGGCTCCTGCATTGCAGGCAGATTCTTTACCATCTGAGTCACCAGGGAATCCCCTAGAAGGAAGAGCCTGCATAAAAACTAACACAAAAAGTGAACAAAAGAACAACGAAAAAAGCCTCTAAAAGTCCTCTGTGTCACTGTACACTGACCCACCCGTCCTTTCTTATCCCATAAAGAACTACAGCACAATTTCCAAGTCACTATGAAAGGCTAAGATTTGTTTTATCTTAATAATGAAATCCCTGGTGGCTCAGATGGTAAAGCGTCTGTCTACAATGTGGGAGACCCGGGTTCGATCCCTGGGTCGGGAAGATCCTCTGGAGAAGGAAATGGCTACCCACTTCAGTACTCTTGCCTAGAAAATCCCATGGACAGAGGAGTCCATGTGGTTGCAAAAAACTGGACACGACTGAGTGACTAAACTTTAATAATGAAATGGTTCTAATCTGAAGTACTCTTATTACTAGTATAAGCTTATATATCTGTTTAACATGCTTGTATATAGAATGATGTATGTAAGCTGATTAAATAAATATGCTTTAACCAGTTACAATCTGGACATTATGGACAATCTAGAGGAATCAAATATTAGGTAAGAAGTTATGGAAAACGAGTAACTGACATTCCCAAAACAAGCTCTAACAGGATGTGGGATGCATGTGCATATTTTTGGTTGCTTTATAATCAAGTAGCCAAAACAGTGTCTGCCACACTATAGGCACTTGATAAATACTTGTTGTACAAGTGTATCTAACTTCAGTCTGAAAAACTGCAAAGATGCACTTTACAGGCTAAGTATTCAGCAGACCAAGGGCTACAACTCACTTGTCCAGGGCCTTAGGCAGCTAAGCTACTCCTGGCCTCCCCACCTCTTTGCATTACACGGACAGCTCCCTGTCATTTAAGATTTGAGAATATGTCTATTTATAGAATGATTAGTTTTAGCATTTTTAAAAAATTTACTTATATAAGTGTCTTAAACAAGAAAAAAACCACATTCTTCAACTCATTCAGTTCAGTTCAGTCGCTCAGTCATGTCCGCCTCTTTGCAACCCCATGAACTGCAGCACGCCAGGCCTCCCTGTCCATCACCAACTCCTGGAGTACACCCAAACCCATGTCCATTGAGTCATGATTGGTGATGCCATCCAACCATCTCATCCTCTGCTGTCCCCTTCTCCTCCTGCCCTCAATCTTTCCCAGCATCAGGGTCTTTTTAAATGAGTCAGCTCTTCATCAGGTGGCCAAAATATTGGAGTTTCAGCTTCAACATCAGTCCTTCCAATGAACACCCAGGACTGATCTCCTTTAGGATGGACTGTTTGGATCTCCTTGCAGCCCAAGGGACTAAAACTCTGTTAAAATAAACACATACTCTTTAATGCATTTAAAACACTGACATTATTAAACATTCTCTACCCTGGCCAGTTTTTTTTCTTAATAGTGAGCTTTTGATCACTTAGCCCAGAACACCCTTTTCCCTGTCTGTCTCTAGGAGTACTTTACTTTCAAGGGCCAATTCCAGTTCTATTTCCTGCAGAAAGATCTTCCCTTGACCATCATGATATTCAGGGATTACTCTCCCCACTTTCTCTATTTTCAGAGAAGATAGTATCTTACATGACATTTAAATCAACATTGTCTTTTAGGGTCTTTTTTTTTTTCATGTCATTATATATCTGCTTCCTAACAGATGACTGGTATCTGAGTATGGGTATTATTTCTTGTAGATTGTTTTGTTTTGTTTCTTTTTATCTCTACCATACCAGGCTAGTACATGAAAGGAAATCATTTGAGGGAGTGCGAGGACACTCCATGTATTCAAACACATCTAGGTACCATTTCTCAGGTAAGCATAGCAAAGCTGAGCTCTCTCTGAACTTTCTCTTATATCTAACTTTAAAGGTGAAGCAAATTAAGTGCAATGGTTTAAAAGGTCTTTAAAGGTAACTGGACTTCTCTTCCAGGTCCTGCTAGACTGCAGTTTACATAAATCTAAAGGACATGCAGTAGAAGTAAGCATCAAGTTAAATCAATGGCATGATTAATGATAACAGGCATTACATGCATAAAAGATAAAAATATACCTGAGAGTTGACTGCAGTTTTTAATTAAAAACTAATGGACTGGTGATTAATCTTAAACTGACTACAGATTTACCTTAAAAACTGAATGATAAATGACAGTTAAGGTTTGAGGTTTTAATTCATAATTTGTCAATCTGTTTCAAAGAGATATTTTTAATTACACTGTTAGCAATGTATGCATTGCCACAGTAAATATGGGAGAAATGATTTTACCTGAGGACAGATATAAATTAACAGGCAGGAAAATAGCTTAGCAATGGTGAAAAGAATTGAATGTTAACCAGATTAAATGAGTTGATATCTATAAAAGGCCTTAAAACATGGTAAAAGATAAGAATTAAGGTGAAACTGAAATAGACCCTTATAGAGAGACACCCTTAAAATTTTTGCATCACAAAAAGTTACAAACTAGGACTTCCCAGGTGGCCCAGTGGACTGTGCCAATGCAGCCTGCCAATGCAGAGGACATGGGTCTTCCTGATCCAGAAGATTCCACATGCTGCAGAGCAACTAAGCCCATGTGCCACAACTACTGAAATCTGTGTGCTCTCAGGCCTGCAACAAAGAGTAGCCCCCACTCCCTGCAAATAGAGAAAGCCCTTGCACACCAGTGAAGACCCAGCACAGCCATGAATAAATAAAAATTATTTAAAAAAAAAAAGTTACAAACTAAAATTTTTTGGTCCTTGGAAGAAAAGTTATGACCAACCTAGACAGCACATTAAAAAGCAGAGACATTCCTTCACCAACAAAGGTCTGTCTAGTCAAAGCTATGGTTTTTCCAGTAGTCATGTATGGATGTGAGAGTTGGACTGTAAAGAAAGCTGAGCATGGAAGAACTGATGCTTTTGAACTGTGGTGTTGGAGAAAACTCTTGAGAGTCCCTTGGACTGCAAGGAGATCCAACCAGTCCATCCTAAAGGAGATCAGTCCTGGGTGTTCACTGGAAGGACTGATGCTGAAGCTGAAACTCCAGTACTTTGGCCACCTGATGCAAAGAGCCAACTCATTGGAAAAGCCCAGGATGCTGGGGAAGATTGAAGGCGGGAGCAGAAGGGGATGACAGAGGATGAGATGGTTGGATGGCATCACCAACTCAATGGACATGAGTTTGAGTAAACTCCAGGAGCTGGTGATGGACAGGGAGGCCTGGCGTGCTGCAGTTCATGGGGTCACAAAGAGTCAGACACGACTGAGCAACTGAACTGAACTGAAAATTTCTGTAGTGGTTTACTACTAATTATTTGTTTTGCAAATATACAATAAGGATTACTTAACATTTGAAACGGACCCATTTATGTCATTTCTTTTTTTTTCCCTGAAAAGCTGCTAGATAAATATCTTAGTATTTGGCCGTTGCTGGAGCCCTTGTTTTACAAGGGCTCCAAAAACACCTGGTCAAATACCATGCCAGAATTATATATCCAGCTTCTTTCACAGGCTGAACATTCTTTGCACTGAATTGAATTCTACAGTTTTGACTATTACAATTATTTCCTTCCCCACTCCACCAATTCACTGCAGATTCCCTGCCTGACTAAAATAAATATAAAACCTCTGAATTCATTCTCCTATGTTTTAGAATTAACTGTTAAAATTCTCCTAATGTTGTGCTGTAATAACATAATGTCATACCTTTTGGATTTCTTCAGGTAATGCATGCATGGGAACATGACGATCCATAATTTCCAAAAATATACTGAAGGAGCTTTGAAGTAAAATAATCTAAAAACATTGATGGTGATAATTAGAATTAAAACAATATGAAGAAAATTTAAATTAAAAGATAAATTCCTACAAGTATTTGGGAATCAATGGGGATAACTATTTCCACAGACGTCTGTTTCATCAACTCAATGTTAAAAGGTACAAATGAGGTTTTCTCATGTGGTTATTAGGCCAATAGAACAGGAAGGACTAGAGAGACTACTGAATTAAAAATAACATTTTCTTTCTTTGGAACTTTATAATTGTAACTTCTGTAGTGGCATACAACTAGGTATTTGTTTTGCAAATACAGATTAAGGATCACAAAATTTTAAACAGATCCATTTATTTCATTTAAAAGAAAAGTTTCTCCCCTGAAAAGCTGCTGGAAAAAATATCTATAGAATAGTTTAGCAGATAAAAAAAAGCAACTGTGACATGAATGCTGGTTTAAATGAAGTACAGGAAAAAATATTTAGTTACCAAGTTAAATATGATAGGCAAGCACTGAACAGAAAAGTCACTAAAGCATAAGAAGCCAAGTGCCAATTTTACCAAAAGTGGACATTTATATAATTTTTACACAGATGTTTTACTTTAAAATTTTTCATTTTATAATAAAACAATTCAATATAAAACTCTATCATTACTTTCATAAAACCACACAAGATTAATGAAGGGGCACAATGAGTTCTTATTTTTTTAATGTTTCCCAAATAAGGAGAAAGAATAGACAGTCCAGTTTCAAGAAGTGAGAGATGTTCATTCATATGTATGGGTGTATACAGATACATATATATATATATATATATATATATACACACACGTATATATGGGAAGTGAAGGGGGACAGCAGAGTAAGATAATATAGGCACAATTCCACAGCAGGAAAGGCCTGAGGGCCAGGAGCTGTAGATGAGGAACGATCTAGAAGTTCCGGGGAAAAAAATGTCTTATCTTCCTCATGGGAATGGGGAATTAGCAAAGGTGTCCTGAAGAGGTTTACTTTTGGTCAGGACAAGATTTTGACAAACAGAGACTAAAGAGGCACAGTACTCTATCAGAAAAAGTAATCCCAGCCACATAGCAAGATATCAAGCAAATTGTAATTGACAAAAGTTCCTGTGAGGCAGAATTTTTTTTTTAATTGTTTAAGTATTGGTGGAAGGGTGGATTTCCAATCCCCCTTGTTAGCAAAGTTCCATGTTTAATGAGCTGCTGTTTAAAATAAATAACTAATGGGCTGTCTTCCAACCTAAAGATAAAGGTAATACAATGTGTGTGGACAGAGAGAGTAAAGTTAACTGACATAGTGAACATTGGCCCACATAGCCAAGTACATAACAATCTGATATTTGGCAGGCTGTCACAGTGATGTGGCAAGAGCTCATTATTCACAGAAAGCTTACTATTCTCATTTCTGTCATTTTACAGTGAGCTCACCATCAGTAAAATAAGATGGCTTCATCTTAATGAAACTCTATTGTGAGCAGAATTTTTCCTAAAATTACCAACTAAATTTCCTTTTAAAAATTTCACACCTAAACGTATTTGAGAGCATGAATCTAGTGGCACAGTGGAACAGTTTCCTTATTGTAAATCTAGTCCAATTTTGTGGCCTTATTATACTGAGTGGGAAGAACTGGTAGGTCTGATTATTGAGGAAAATTTAAAAAATCCTGCCATCTAGAAAATTTCCCCACAATGAAGGAAGCAATTTTATTATCACATAAGCATTTAACTAGACTGTGATGCACAGCTAATCTGCTAATAAGATTACAAAGACGGAAAGAAATCCCACTTTTTAATACAGCCAAGCAGATACACTCCATTACATACATGTTCTCAAGATAAAAGATAATTAGTCCTCAACAGAGCTTGCTATACTCTATTTCATAGTTTGTTTTAAATTCACCTGGTAATTGAAGTAGCCACCTGCGCTAGCTAGCAGTGTTTGTTCAAACGAATACATATCTCTAGACAAAGCACTTGGTTACTAGAAGCACTAAACCCCAAAGTAATATGGAGATATGGGCCCTGTTTCCCTTGATGTCTACATTTTAAATGGCTCCCAGGTCCTCCAGAAAAATATTCTGGTTCTTCAAAAGATTTGCATACATACATGTTAAAGGAACAGAGGAAGCACACAGCCATAAGAGGTTTCCCAAGAAAGGGATGGGAGAGGTCTCTTTCCCTTTAGGCAAGAGGGAATTTTTTTTTTTAACTTTTAATTTACTCTTTCATTATTTTGCTTTTTTCTTTTTAAATCAAAAGAGGTCCTTTTATTCTCAGACATTACACACTTTGTCAACTGTTCTTCGACATAAGGTGCGGTGATAACCCGCGGCAGCTGCGTAGGTATTTGCGAACCTGCTCTGACAGGATTACAAGGAAGATGTCAAAAATACAGACCCGTCCCCAGTCGTTCACTTCCGCCTCCCTTCATGACACCAGTGTCACGCTGGGCCATTAACTCACGTTCAGCTTTCAGGCCCTTCCCTAAAGAACTATTCCTTTAGTGTGTGTGAATCACCATAGATGAGGTCAGGGTCAGGTGAAGAGGGAGTTCACGTCCTGAGACCTTCTGAAGGGGCAGGATTTTCCAAATAGAAACTAACTGCAAGTGAAGCCAAAATCAGCTGCAAGGGTTTTGAAATCTGTCCCTTTATAACCCCGTCCCCTCGGGACCCGTGGAGGCGGGAAGAAGAGGAGGTGCGGGGATGAGGCCTATCCTAGCCGCGCTCTCAGGGGAGAAGAGGGCGCCCAGCCGGAAAGGCTCGCGAAGATCGACAGAGGCAGCAGCTGGGGGCAGAGGCAGGGCGCGGGGCCCATTCCCCCGGCGCAGCACCACGGCTCGGCTTTCCGGCTCTGCCCCCGGGCTGCCAGCACGCCTCTTCTTCGGAACTGCGCGCCGGGACCAGGTCATTCCCGGGCTCAAAAAAGCTTTTCCTTGTCTCTCACCTATACTTCGATTCCGCCGGGGGTGAAACGGCTTTCCTGGTCTCCCAGGAGACCGTGCTGCACGTCGGCCTGACGTCAAGGCGCGGTGACGTCACGACACACGCCACTCGCCAACGCGGAAGCAGGACACCCCTGCGCCGCCCCGGGCCAAGTTGTTGACGGAAGCCTGAAGCCTCCTGGCTGGGGTCAAAGAACTGGCTCAGCTTACCCTGGATGCTGTGAGTGGGAGGCAGGGGATGCGAAGGGCGAGGCAGAGGAGGACGGGCTGGAGGGAGACATTTCTATGTTGGAATGACGGTGGCAGAGGTGGAGAACGAAGTCGGTCTACCTCTCACCCCTGACCCCAGGGCCCTTGTGCCGGACGCGCCAGTGGGCAGTTACTGTTCTTGACCGGAAAGAAGATCCCTAGAGGTCATGGGTGTGTAAAGGGAACTTATGGTCTCAGTCACTACAGGGAGGGCAAGTTAATTGGGAAGGCGTTGGTAAAATTTTCATCCGAGTCCAAAAGTTGTCGAGATGAAGGGCTTAGTTCAAAAGATCTCTTGAGACCTCTAGTCCACAATTTATTTATAGAAGGTTGTCCACCCTTACACGTTACTTACTTCCTTTTCTTCCTTGAAAAGAGTTTATTGATGACCTACTGCCCAACTAGCAACTGCATACCAGGCTGGGGTGGTGCTCAGTGACTAAATCCATGCAGGGATCTCATTCTCAGTACAGATCTTTCCCTTTACAGGATTTTATGAGATCCAAAATGCAGCTCTTCTAAGAAATAAAACATTCACGGCTTGCTAGCCGGGGAAGAGACTTACTACTATTGAATGAAATGAGGTTGAGTGAATACAAAAAATATATAAAATGCACTTAACCTGACTGGTATTTTTGCCCCAACACCTAAGTGCCTTTTTGTTTCCATTCCCTAAAAGAGAGCATCTTTCTTCATCTGGAAAAGATAAGCAAGAATTAAGGGAAGCACAGGACAGCCAATGAAGTGGTCAAGTACAGTATGTTTATGAGTCTTGCAAAGAACTTTCAGGGGTGTTCACCCTCAGCCTATTTCTTTGAGGAACAATGAAGGCAAGATTGTTCCCGTTTTGTAACAGTGGGGGTGTAGGTAACACAAAAACTTCATCCAGATCCAACCAGTGCTTCATCCTGAATAGGAATTGCACACCTAAAGCAGGATAGCTCTTCTGAAGTCAGTTTGGCTATTGGATGATTATTAGCATTGATAATATTTGAGTACTTTGTATATATGATAAGGAAACTAAGGATGGGAGAAGATGCAGCTGCAAGACTGGAATTCATTGTGTGGTCTCATCTCACCTGTGCTTATCCATCTGTACATTGGCATTGAGACCAATTTTCCTTCCACTGTAAATGTACACTAGACCTTCACACTGTCCAATAAGATAATCACACGTGACTAGTTAATTTTGTTAAAATGAAATAAAAT
The DNA here is from genome assembly GCF_019320065.1 of Cervus canadensis. NCBI lineage: Eukaryota > Metazoa > Chordata > Mammalia > Artiodactyla > Cervidae > Cervus > Cervus canadensis. Next base: position 84,392,445 of record NC_057392.1, read on the forward strand.
TTCATATTTCATCCTGTATTGCACTAGCCATAGTTCAAGTACTCAGTAGTTACATGTTGCTACCACATGAGACAGCATATAGAGAGAATATTTTCATCATCAAAGAAAGTTTTGTTGAACATTGGTAGACCCAGTAAGAATTTCAAGGATAAAATGTTGAAAAATTGTGAAGTATAGCCCTTGTTAAAAGAGTAGCAATGAAAAGTTGTATCGGCATAAGGAACCAGCCCACCCACCTCAGGGAGCAAGCAAGAGAAAGTGTTCCTTGTTTTTGCTCCATTGTGCTGCACATGAGTCCCAGTAAAGCCTTGCTTAGGGGAAAAAAAAGAAGATAAAGAATTGTAGCAGGGAGTTACAAAACAGGTTTTAAAAAAAACAGTTTTAAAAGAGTAATCAAATAAGCCTCTTCCTGTTGTTGGTGTCTGTTTTGGTGTTTTGTTTTGGGTTTTTTGTTTTTTTTTTTTGGCTCTCAGTGGGTCTCAGTCTTTGCCTCTGTCTCTTCAGGTTTCTTTCCTTGTCCTTTTCGTTTTTCCAGTCCTTTTCCCTACCCCATTAGCCGTACTGGAACTGAAGTAGAATTTAAAGCATTTCCATCATTGGACATATTGAATAAAGTTTTGTTTTATCCTCTTTTTCAATTTTAAACTATGTAAGTTTCACTTTTTACGGCGACTTTTAAAAATAATCAGTGAAAACCAAATTGAACTCCTTTTAGCCTCTTCTATATATGGCAGAAAGCGAAGAAGAACTAAAGAGCCTCTTGATGAAAGTGAAAGAGGAGAGTGAAGAAGTTGGCTTAAAATTCAACATTCAGAAAATGAAGATCATGGCATCTGGTCCCATCACTTCATGGCAAATAGATGAGGAAGCAATGGAAACAGACTTTATTTTGGGGGTCTCCAAAATCACTGCAGGTGGTGACTGCAGCCATGAAATTAAAAGACACTTGCTCCTTTGAAGAAAAGCTATGACCAACCTAGATAGCATATTAAAAAGCAGAGACATTCCTTTGCCAACAAAGGTCCATCTAGTCAAAGCTATGATTTTTCCAGTAGTCATGTGTGGATGTGAGAGTTGGACTATAAAGAAAGCTGAGTGCTGAAGAATTGATGCTTTTGAACTGTAGTGTTGGAGAAGACTCTTGAGAGTCCCTCGAACAGTAAGGAGACCAAACCAGTCCATCCTAAAGGAACTCTGTCCTGAATATTGATTGGAAGGACTGATGCTGAAGCTGAAACTCCAATACTTTGGCCACCTGATGCAAAGAACTGACTCACTGGAAAAGACCCTGATGCTGGGAAAGATTGAAGGTGGGAGGAGAAGGTGATGACAGAGGATGACAATGGACATGAGTTTGAGCAAGCTCCATGAGTTGGTGATGGACAGGGAGGCCTGGCGTGCTGCAATCCATGGGGTCGCAAAGAGTTGGATGTGACTGAACGACTGAACTGACTGTGACCCTTTATTATAATTTTTCTTCTGTCAGTTTTTCTCAAGGGAGTGACCCCGAGATAGAAAAAAACAAATTCTTCCTAGTTTTTGAAGTAGAGTCTATATAAAGTGATAACCTAGGGCTTTCCACACGGTTCACACAACTTTGTGTTGTCATGTTAACATTTCAGTTCAGTCGCTAAGTCATGTCTGACTCTGTGACACTGTGGACTGCAGCACGCCAGGCCTCCCTGTCCATCACCGTCTCCTAGAGTTTACTCAAACTCACGTCCATTGAGTTGGTGATGCCATCCAACCATCTCATCCTCTGTCATCCCCTTCTCCTCCCACCTTCAATCTTCCCCAGCATCCTGGGCTTTTCCAATGAGTCGGCTCTTCGCATCAGGTGGCCTCCACATCAGTCCTTCCAATGAATATTCAGGACTGATTTCCTTTAGGATGGACTGGTTGGATCTCCTTGCAGTCCAAGGGACTCTCAAGAGTCTTCTCCAACACCACAGGTCAAAAGCATCAGTTCTTCCGTGCTCAGCTTTCTTTATAGTCCAACTCTCACATCCATACATGACTACTGAAAAAACCATAACTTTGACTAAATGAACCTTTGTTGGCGAACTAATGTCTCTGCTTTTTAAAATGCTGTCTAGGTAAATGTTAACATTTACGAGAACACAATGTCTATGCTTCTGTTTCTGTTATGAATTTGAATTTACTTAATTATCCAGCACAGCATTGCCATTCATGCCAGTCATTCTGGTAAGTAGTATTATGCCCCTTCCTCTCCTCTTCCTGTCCCCACATGAAAAGCATGTGGGAAAATAGGTACTTTTGTCTTCAAGTCTAATATAAAGATTAGGAATTCTATCCAAGATCACTCATTTTAAAGTGCCCTCAAAACTGTACAATGGGAGCATGGCAAAATTACAATTGTTATGTCGCTAAGTCATGTCCGACTCTTGTGATCCCATGGACTGTAGCCCTCCAGGCTCTTCTATCCATGGGATTTCCCAGGCAAGAATACTGGAGTGGGTTGCCATTTCCTTCTCCAGAGGATCTTCCCAACCCAGCGATTGAACCTGAGTCTTCTACATTGCAGGTAGATTCTTAACTGCTAAACCCCTTGGGAACCCCTAAAATCACAGTTAGCCCAACTTTATTTTTATCTGGTGAATCAGAACACAGTACAACACTACCTCCTCAAAAGTATGAATAAAAATGGTTGCAGATGAGTCCCAAACTGAAAGCAACAATGGCTTTCACTGCTATTTCTGGGTTCCATCCAATGCAAGTGCAGTTTTTAAACATCAACATTTACTAGGCTCTTTCCAGGCATTTCATATACAGTGTCTCATATACTGCAATCTTTCCAAACATAACTCAGTCAGATCTTGTTTATTGTTTGCTGCTGCTGCTGAGTCATTTCAGTCGTGTCCAACTCTGTGCGACGCCATAGACAGCAGCCCACCAGGCTCCCCTGTCCCTGGGATTCTCCAGGCAAGAACACTGGAGTGGGCTGCCATTTCCTTCTCCAATGCATGAAAGTGAAAAGTGAAAGTGAAGTCGCTCAGTCATGTCTGACTCCTAGCGACCCCATGGACTGCAGCCTACCAGGCTCCTCCATCCATGGGATTTTCCAGGCAAGAGTACTGGAGTGGGTTGTCATTGCCTTCTATTTATTGTTTACTCTCACTCAAAAAGATAGAAGTAGCCAAGGGAGTGACCCAACACACGAGCACTGAAGCACTCTTGGACTGAATGTGAATGTCAGCAGGAGCACCTGGGCCTCCTGTATTGTGTTAGCTGACCCTGCCAGCCAGCCAGTACCCACAGGGCCTCAGGCTATTTTGGATACGTCACATGTAAATACCTACAGTGGCTTCCCAGGTGGCACAGTGGTAAAGAATCTGCCTGCCAACGCAGAAGACACGGGTTTGATCCCTGGGGAGGAAAGATATCCTGGAGTACGAAATGGCAACCCACTCTGGTATTCTTGCCTGGACAGTTTTATGGACATAAGAGCCAGCCAGGCTACAGTCTATGGGGTCGAAAAGAGTCGGACATGACTGAGCATGAGCATGTAATGCCCAAGAAGTATTTAATTCTGGAAATGTAACTTTGTCTTATGCTTACCTTTTTCACAACTTTTCCCATACAGCTTCATTAAAAACAAAAAAAAAAGTCAGCTACAGGAGACCACTTGCTTTTTGTACTTCCCACCAAGATGTGGATAGGATTTCCTTTCCAAATAGGATTTTTTAAACTATTAATCAATAGTTAGACTCCTTTGTAAATCTATTTTGTCTATTTTGAACCCTAAATAACTCTGTTCTAGAGGTGGCTTGAACACAAAATACTATTTGTGAGTTTAGACTCTGTATATTTTTTTAATCCATCACATGTGCAGTGTAAACTTGAGTACCTAATAAAATGAAGGTCACATGTTTAAATAGCACTTCTCTCCAGGAGTTCAAATGTTTTGTCATCTACAGCAATAAACTGTGTACTGAATTCTTTTTAACCCTGAGAATATGATTATTGAACAGAATTTCCAATGAGACAAGTTAGGCCTCGAAGAAATAAACATCTATGTTCACATGTTCAAAGTCAAGCTCTACAATGAACCCTTTGATGACTGTAAACGTGTACTCTTGTGGCCTGTTCATTACTGATAAGAGCTTCACCCAAAAATGTACTGTGTGCCAAATAGGTTAATATTTGTCATATGAATATATTGATTTTTAATTGAGATATAACTGAAATACTTAGTTCCAGGTATCCAACAAAATGATTCAATATTTGTTTATATTGTAAAATAAAGGCAATAAGTCTAGTTAACATCCATCACCACACAGATACAATTTTTTTTTCTTATGATGACAGCTTTTAAGATATGCTCTCTTAGCTTCTTTCAAATAAACAGTACAATATTATTAACTATAGTCACAGTGCTGAAACACTATAGCCACAGGACTTATTTTCATGAATATAAAACACAAAAAGAATAAAGCTCTTAACAGTACTCACTTAATACTTTTATAATCAGTTTGATGCTCAAAATTATTGTACTGACAGTTCTTTAACCTTAGCTTCCAATATCTAGCCTATAACAAATATCAATGAAATCAAAGACTAAAAATTGATAACTGCCTTATACACTTAAAAAACTTTTTAAAGAACTTGCTTTTTAAATGAAATTATTACTTATTTCTGAGATTTCCATAGATTCTAATGAAGCATCTAAGTCTAACATTTGTTTTGATAAGTGACTGGCAGCAGTGATTTCATTTTACCTTTATAGATATGAAGTTCATATTTCTGTACCTATAATTTTAGGTAACTATGGAATTTATAAGACTCAAATTAGAGTAATTTTCCTGTCATTCTTTTTTTTTTTTAATCTCTAGTAATAGGATACTTTGATGCCATTAAATCAGGAGTTGTGAATCATCTTAAAAGTATTTTCTTATGAACTAGTGATAAAAAAAAATCAAACATTACTATCAAACAGGTGAAAAAGATTAATCATAGTAGCCCTGGTTTGCAAGGATATAGAGAAACTAGCATTTTTTTTTTATTTTTAATTTTGGCTGTGTTGAATCTTTGTTGTAACATGCAGGCTTTCTTTAGTTACAGGATGTAGGCTTGGCATACGGGATCTTAGTTCCCCAAGCAGGGGTTGAACCCACACCTCCTGCATTGGAAGGCAGTTTGTTGTTAACCACTGGACCATCAAGGAAGTCCCATGATTAGCACTCTTAAACACTGCTTTAAGGTTGAAAAATTAATACATTATGTTTTAAACACCTTGAAATGTTCAAAACTATTATAGTGGGCACCTGATTCTCCCTTCTTTCTTTTGTTCAGGAATCCAGACTTTATCATCCTCCCCTCTACGCCCTCTACCCCTAAGCACACATGAATCCTCCCAACTCCAGGAATGATTAGGTCAATTCTGCTGACCACTTTCCCTTTACCAGTGATTTAAGTCAGGAATGGGCCTATGACCCAATTCTGACCAAACAGACTCTGAAAGCTTCTGAAAAATTCTTCCTTATTAGTACAATACTTAAGGTTCATCACAGTCTTGCTTCTAATGTTTAAAAATCTGAAGTATCAAAATGAAATAAATTTATCAAACAAGAAGATTGTGCAGCTGTTAAAAATGATGATGTAGTTTGTTGGTGGTGAATGTCCCAATGGATTCTATTCCTTTTATATGAAAAAAGGCAAGTTACAAATAGTTTTATAAATTTTAAAGTATTCCAAATAGCATTCTAAATATATATATATCTATCTTCATTATTACTATCAATGTATATTCTACTAGGATATTAAAGGTACCTCACAGAATCAGCAGAAGAGCTAAATAACCAAGCTTCAAGAAAACAGGAAACAGGATTGCTTTGAGAACTCTGGGAACTCTAAAAAGCCATAGAAAGTCTCAACCCTTTGAATCTACCACTTACTCAAAGTTGGTTCCTTTCTCTTTTACAGTCTCTGTCGGTGGCGGGGCAGTGGTGGCTGATAACCATTTTGAAACCAAGAGGAAATGAGACTTTTATTCCCAACCTCCAGTTAGAAAAATCCCAGGAAAAGACTGTTTAGCACACCTTGAGTTATACCCCAATCCCTTGATCAAATCACTGAAACCAGGAGGAGTCAGGTACCAGTCTCATGACCAATTGTGGTTCCCAGGGAGGCCAGGCTATACAGGATGGTACCTCCCTTTCTAATTACCCATCTCAAAGAAAAGAGACAGAAGAATCCGAGAAGGGGCGGTTCTGCCCCAGAAGAAAGGAAGAGTGCTAGGCAAATAAAATGAATGTTCTTACCTACAGAAGTGAGAATCTGAGTTAACTGGGAGAATACTTTAAACAGTGAATCTTGCTATCTTTCCACATGTGTAAGTTGAGAGGTGAACATGTGTATTCTGAAAGAGCCTTCTGGGAGTTTATGTAGGTACCCTAACCCCGGAGAAGCCCCTCTTACATGAGGGTGTGCTACTTGTGTAACAAAAGTGAGCATGAAACTAGGCACCACTGGCCCAAAGGTAATAATCGGAAAATAAACAAGAGCGTAGATCCACCAAACGAAATTTTAGATAAATAAGCTAACATGTAATTTTTTCAGCCGACCCAAGTGGTTTTATGTGTTAAGCTGTCTTGGTGTATTTTTGTTTTGCCCTTGAATCTTGACTTATCTACATATCTACAAACATTTGAAATATATAAACATATCTGAATGAAAAAAAATATTTCCCCCCACATGATCTTTATAAGGAAGTTGGATTGTGGTGTCCTGATACGTCAGTTATTTTTTCTTTTTCTTTTAAAAATATCCTTGGACCCTTGAGTCGCCGGAGAAGGTAATGGGAACCCACTCCAGTACTCTTGCCTGGAAAATTCCATGGCTGGAGGAGCCCGGTAGGCTGCAGTCCATGGGGTCTCTAAGAGTCAGACACGACTGAGCGACTTCACTTTCACTTTTCACTTTCATGTATTGGAGAAGGAAATGGCAACCCACTCCTGTATTCTTGCCTGTTGAGTCCCAGGGACGGAGAAGCCTGGTGGTCTGCCGTCTATGGGGTCGCACAGAGTCGCACACGACTGAAGCGACTTAGCAGCAGCTTGAGTCGCCATGCAAGAGGTCTCTCCCGTTTGTACGCCATTAAAACCAGGCATCTCTCACTTCTTGCAAAATAAAGCACTGGCAAGAACGCTTCTAGGAGGAATGATAGTTTGCCCAGCATCACGACTCTGTTATTAATCTTTGTGCAGAGTGCACAAAACTTGCGTCCCAAAGCCGCCGTCCTCGCTCTGGTTCCTTCCTCTGTAAGCATGTCACAAGAACGCACCTGTGTGCCGAGCCTCTAAATGTAAAGCTTTCCTTGGAAAGCTTCCCCGGAACGACTGCTTATTGATAGAGCAGCTCTGGTTCCCAGTTCGTTTAATACATCCTGTCTGAGCGGGTTTTATTACTGAATGTTACCCAGGTTCCGATAACAAGGAGACGCCGTGTCCTCCCGGGTGAACTCACTCCCTGTCCCAGAAATATAGCGTGACTCCCCTCCCCGCTGCGGTTGTAAAAGTGGAAACCCGGCACCGCCCTCCTGCACCTGCGCTCCCGCCCCGCGGCGGCGGCGACGAGCCGGGCTGGGAGGGCTGCCCGGGGCACGAAGTGCGTGCGGCCGCCGGGCGGCGGGTCACGCAACCCGCGGCCCCGCCCCCGCTGCCTGCGCTCGCCGCTTCCGCGCTAACCCGGGCTTCCTGGCGGGCCCTGCACCCGCCTCGCGTGCCGGCCCGGCCGCCTAATCCCGTGAGGAATCCCTGATTCCGCCCGGCCCCCGCCGCCAACTTGAGCCCGAGCGGCTAATGCCCTTATTTTAACGCCGAAAAGTACCCAGCTCCGCTGCTGTAAGGCAAAGAGCTCGGGCGGCGGGACGAGGGCGAAGGGGAACGCGGGCGAGGAGTCACGAATCGCCTCCGCGGGCCGTTCTCGGCTGCCTGAGCGGTCCCGACGCTTGCTCGCCACCTGCCTTGCCCGGGCAACCACAGCAGGCTGGCGGCCTTGCGCCCTCCGGGGTTGCGCCCCGGGAAGAGGGTCCCGCGCCCTCCATCCCCCGTAACCCACCGCAGCCTTTGCTGCCGGGAACTCGGGGCGCACGGGAGGCAAGAGGTGCTGCCAGGCGACTGACTCGGCGCCTTCCCCACACTGAGGGGGTTGGCAGCTGTGTGTCAGGGGGCGTTGAGGGGACAGGGCCCTCCGAGGCTGAAAAGAGCGAAGGCTACCGCCTGGAAGGTCAGGTTATTTGTTGACGTCCGGGGGCCGTCTTCCTGCAGCCGGAGAACGGCGGTGGCGTGGTGACAGGCAGGCTGGGCCTCCGAGGGGCGGTGGGGCGCGTCCGCACGCAGGCTCCGGGGTGGGCGCAGCCCCGGCGCCTCTCACGCTACGCCGCGTGCAGCCGAAGCAGCGCGTGTCGTGACGAGCGGCGATGAGCTCAGGCAGTTACCACAGGGTCGGGCTGGGAAGTGCAGCCTGTCACGCAGCCCGGCGTCGGCTGCGCGCCCGCCCTGCCCCGGCGGCCTGGCCGCGCCGCCCCGCACGCCAGCTCCGGCAGAGGGAGCTGGGGGTGAATCAGCCGCTTCTAGGGGACGGGGAGCCAGAGAAGAACACCGTGCAGAATGCAGCTTGCACAATTAGGGGGCTGGATTCCTCGAGCAAGCCGGTTTGCGAGGCGCACACCGATAATGACCTCTGTGAATCACTTGTCTTATACTTTGCCCAGTAGGTAACTGTCTAAAAACCACTGTAACACGGAAACTCAAAGGTCATTAAAATGTGCCTTTAATTTGCTTACATTACTTCGTTCAACAGGCAGTGCACACGGCTTGCATATGCATGCATATGAATACACATTTAATTTATACAGTCAAGTCTGGAGGCATGGTTTGGCAAGAGCGATAATTGTAAATTCAGTAGGAGAGTCAGTACAAACAGTATGATTACCTAAAAGGACAAATGAACTGAAAAAAAATTGAGATCATGACACGAGGAAGCCATTACATTCATCATTTCATGGTTCTGAATATCTTGTACCAACTCAGCTACAACACACAGCGGAAACTTATAATTAGACACAGAAATCGCCAAGTATTTAGTTGCACCAGGCAAACATTAAAAAAAAAAAAGGCCTTATGTTATAGACACATGATTAACATCCATACGTAAGAAAGAAGTGATCTTTAAATTTTTTTGTATTTCGGTCATTCCCTCAGTATACATGTGACTCACTGGTAGGTATGTCACTATGAAACAATTAGGATTAATCACCATGTGCAGGAAAATTTTAAATGTTATGACAATTTTTTTTAACAGATTGTAATGTTCATATGATGCAAGTTCAGTGAGGAAATAGGGACTTGAGCCTAAGTGCCTCCCAAAGGGCATCAAATGAATGTTTTGAATGAAGAAAGGAATGAATGAATGAATGTGTAGTCAGTCCTCCGAGGGTTAGAACCCTGAACTAGTGTCTTGAGTGAGTAATACAGCCCTGCCCTTGACTCATGTGTAATCCTGGTTTGATGGAAATAATGCTTATAGCATACCTATTTCACCAGATGTGTGGGGAGGACTATACCTTATCAAAGGTGCTTTGAAACCTTTGGTGGAAGGTGATAACATTCAATTATAAATAATACACTGTGATTATGCAACCCCATATATAAAATTACAAAGTAAAAAGTAATATTTATAAGCATCTTTGCCACCAACTTTTTGTTTGTACTTAGTCTATCAAGCAGGCTTCCCTGCTGGTTCTGAGAGTAAAGAATCTGCTTGCATTGCTGGAGAACTGGGTTCGATCACAGGGTCCAGAAGATCCCCTAGAGAAGGGAATGGCAACCCACTCCAGTATTCTTGCCAGGAGAATTCCATAAACAGAGGAACCTGGTGGGCTTCAGTCCATGGGTTCACATGACTGGGCGACTAACACTTTCACACTTTTCACAGTCTTATCAAGCACTGAACTATATATAGGCTGCATCCTTATATAAAATGTTTGGCTTATAGATATTTTATTGTTGGTGATGTTCAAGGGATGTTTTAAATAATTGGTATTATTTGGAGTAGTATTTATGGTGATGTTATTTTATAAGAGAGTTGAGACCTCTGGCCTATGAAGTGCCTAAGAGAAAACTAATTTTGATGACTTTCTAATTTGATATGTGGAGTCTTGAAAGCAAGATACCTCTTGCTTCCTGATTCTCAGTGACTGAATGTCTAAGATTAGAGATATATTTAATCAACATATTAAAGGACCTACTGTGTTTCAGGTATTGCTCTAGGTGTTGGGGACAGAGCAGTGACCAATTTTTAAATGTTTTTGCCTCTGTTTAAATGCAGACCACCTTAGGAATAGGAATATAGTATGTACATCTTTGTGTACAAGTAAAACCTGCTCCTCATCTCAACTTTTAGAAGAAATCTCCTGAGAGGAAAGGAGTCACCAGAAAATGGTAAATAGTTTTAAGTTGAATCAGAAGGCAGATACCATACTTAATCAGCCTCTTCTACTTAGAAAATCGTAAGACAGAACCACCCAATACTGTCTGTTTTCCATTATTCTTCATATCAAAGTTGCCTTAATCTTTCTCAGTGCTCTCATCTATGACTGGAAGGCTCTGATACCCTTTCTGCCAGACCACCATATGTGCAACCAACACATGTGCAATGTGTTGACTGCATAATGGTGCCTGGCAGAGGAGGTGGGTAGGCTTTGAACTCCAGCCTCTAACTTTACCTGCTAAGATACATGTCACCCACCTCAGGAAGTAGTGTCTTTTTTAAAAAATTTGAACAAAGTACCATAGGGCTCAGGGACTCTCTCTGTTCTTCTGAGTTCTCAGGCACCTAGCTCTCATCTGCCCTTTGAAAAGCATTTTCATGCTGTATTTAATAGCACTAGTCTGTTATGAGTCTCCAGACAGGGAACACTGGGGGATGGGAAGAAGCCAAAGCTGAAGGAGAAATCAACCAACTCCTGTCAGCTTCCGTGCGTGCTGCATGCTAGCTCGCTTCAATCATGACCGACTCTTTGCGGCGTATGGATTGTAGTCCTCGAGGCTCCCCTGTCCATGGGATTCTCCAGGCAAGAATACTGGAGTGGATTGCCATGCCCTCCTCCGGGGCATCTTCTCAACCCAGGGGTTGAACCCCTGTCTCCTGCATTGGCAAGCAGATTCTCTACCACTAGCGCCACCTAGGAAGCCCTGTCTGCTTCCAAGATGACCAATTAATATCTGGATCAATGACGATTAGCTGAGACATGAACGCTGTATGAAATGTTTTGCAGCAAAACGCAAACAGTGCTGGAGAAACAACCTGACTTTTCCATTTTAGCAAACTGAAAGAACTGTCAACGTGCAACAGTTTGCTCAGTACTGCATTGCAACCCAAGGACACAGTACCATCAGACAACGTGGCTCAACCTTTTGGCTGAGCTCAGCTGTTGGATTTGATATCAGATGATTTGACATAGGATATATGTCCTGCTGAACCCTGGGCACAGCCTTGCTGTTAGCCTTTTCATTGCCGGTTGCTAACTTCCCTGTGGTCTGTTGACACTACTTCATGTTGCAAACAATGAGTGGTAGAGACTACAGTCAAGATGTAGTGACCTGATTAGTCCAAACTCCTGCAGGGGAAGACGTGCAAATAGATAAGCCCCAACAGGACCTGAAGAACCTTGTGGTTTTGAAATCTTGGGTGGATGGGTCCCGCCCTGTATACGCCTTAAATCTTCTGGTACTTTGAAGGTATAATTATTGCTTAGCAACTCCTGGGATGAGTTAATTAGATCTTTGTATGGTTTGATTGTAAAAAACTTACTAAAATGTGCAAATGTGTGCACAATATAGATATATTTTTAAAACATGGAATTTTATGTTTTTAAAACATGTAAGAGCACAGAAATAATCCAACTGCATTAAAATCTTTTAAAATATAGTCTTTTTCTATTAATAGTTAAGCAGATAGTTTTGTATTAATAGTTTTAACATATAGAAATGTTAAAGCAAATGCAACATATTAAGGAATGTGATTACTCAGAGGTACACAATTTATCATTTCATACATCAAGTAAAAACTAGGATATTCCTTAAATTAATTAATGATTATTATACAAAACCCTTTAGAGAGTATTGCTTTCAGTTTTATATAGTTTCAAAGTGGGCAAACAGATAAAAGATTCTATAAAACTTACACCTACTGAAAATAAGAATAAAAGTAATTGTGGAACTTTACAGATAGAAGACACCTAGTAAATACAGTTTGTTATTATAAACTGATTAATATAATTCCTTACTTGAGACAATAAATGTAACATGCAATATTGTTTCCTGTTTCAGGACAGAGACTGCTTCTTGTTGATATTTGCATCACTAGTATCACCCAATAAATGGTGATGATTGAGTGAATCAATTAATGAATGAGTATGAGAGAAAACTCCTAAGAACTAAGCTCCAAGCACTTCAATCTAATCCCTAGGCCCTCCCAGTTTCTCTCTTGCTGAGTATCTTCCCAGATTATTGATGCTTTACTTGAGCAATCAGGAAAGAGGAAGCGATCCAGATGGAAGGCTAGCTGTGGTCAAATGCCTCTGAAATGAACAAAGTATTTGCAGATGTTTCAACAAGTGGAGGGGTTGGGCTGAGTCTAGGCCACAGGAAACAACTTCCACACCTTGGGGCTACTACAATAAAGGTATCATCACTCACTGGCATAGGATTTTTGTTGGAAACTTGAAAAGGCACTGGGGTTGGAATGCTGCATGAATCCAGACTTGCCTCAGGAATGCCACAAGTGATCAGAATTAAGTATAGAAATTAATGTGATTTGTAAAAATAGCAGTAAGTTTCATGGCTATCTGGGAATCAAATCCTTTAATCACTTTAGACAGAACTAATGAAACTAGAAGAAACCATCATTGATTTTGAGAGTCTCCTTCTAATTAGTTGGCCTTTGGCTTTTGGAGAGCAAAGTTCAAATTCCAGTTCCTGTCTGACAGGAAAATAAGTCAGACACAAAGTAGATAGATAGTCTTTTAGACTCCAAACTGAAACAGCAGGGCAAAAAGGAGATCTGAGTCTTGAAGAAACTTTGTTTTTGAAGTTGCTGAATTCAGTCACCTACTGTGATATTTTTCACTGCCTTTTGAGGCAGTTCACTTTAATTAAAAAACAAATTTTTAGTGCCATCATTTTATTTTGTATCGGGGTATAGCCAGTTAACAATGTTGTGATAATTTCAGGTTTACGGCTGTTCACTTTAGACTTATGATATTTGTCCTTGTTGGCAAATCAGTTCAAATGTAAATAAGGAACTTTATATTTTCTAATGAAAAATTTCTAAATTCTACTATGTTCAGTGCGTATTCTCTTCCAGACCATGTTAAATTTCTAGCGGTATAGCGAACAATGGGACACATGATTATAAGTACCAATTGCTTGATAAGATATTAATAAGATACAAAGCCACCTTAAAAAATGCAGAACTAGATTCAGCCATTTACTGACTTTGTGCCCTGGTCATATTACTGGGGCTTCCCTGGTGGCTCAGAAGGTCAGGATTACTACCTGAGCCTGTTTTCTCATCTCTCACATGGTAACAGTTGGAGGATGGTTTTGATTTTGGTTTGGTGAGCAAGGAAGAGATTATTTTCTAAAACAATTATCTGAATGCTTGGCAACATTGGATTTGTTCCATAAAATCCTAAACTTTTAAAGTGAGAAGATTTTATAGTAGCATAGCTATGGACACTTTACTAATAAGGTTAAGCTTTTTAGTACCCCAAATGAAAGTATTTTGAAAAATTGCAAAGAAGAAAAGAAAATACTGGCACTATTACTAAAATTGGGATATTTGGAAGGTAGAGTAAAATTAATTAACCCCAACATTATTAAAGAATTATACATATGTTGCTATTCTAAGTGAATTTGCTCTTTCAAAATATTGGGATTCAATATACATAGACTAGATGCTGGCAGCAAATCCTTTTATATATTTTTTTAAAACAAACAAAATAGCTGTATTAGATTTGCTGCAACTCCCTCTTATAGAGTTAGATCGATAGAGCAAAGAAGAAACTTAAGTATCATCAAGACATCAAATTCCTCATTTTATGGACGAGGAAACAAATTCCAAGAGGATAATTTATTTTTTTAATTATTGTTATTATAATTACAGGTGCTGTACAAGGCACCAATCTTGGTTCTGGGCATTCAACAGTGAACCAGACAGATGTGGCTTCTTGCCTTAAAACACACAGTTAATGGAGGAGCTGGAATCAGAAATGAGTCTGTGTATTTCTAATTAACACAACTTGCATTGGTTAAGTACTGACTCTGAACCAGGCCCTACGTATTTCATCTACATTAAGTCTTGAAATCTTCCCTAACTTTAGTAAGGAGGAACATGTCTTTCCACTCCTGATGTCTCCTTCTGTGTGGTGGGAGCTCAATAAATGTAATAATCCTGGCTCCTCTCTCAACATCTGAGTTAGGAAAGAGTAACAGCTCATGAGTAGCCCAGCACCTCCCCTTTGGACTGAGCTGTCCTGAAGGGAATGTTCTTCTTTGCTCCTTCAGGCCCAAAGATGAACTGGGCAGAAGGAGGCCTTTTTAGGTCTTGTGAGCAGGAAGAGAAGTCTCATATTGGGGTTTTAAATGAGGCAGCTCTCTGTTAGATATCAGCTTTCTCATCAGTAAAATCTCTGTCAGTATGTATGTAAAGAGAGAAGCATTTCATAAAAATGAACAAGTAAGCAAGTGCATACTCTCATATTTATACTATCTCAGACCAACCAGGTTCTCTCCACCATGCATGTCTGTGCCTTGTGCTCTGATCTCATCTGCCACAGCATCCAGGAAATAGTTCCTTAAAATATTATCCATATACCCTTCCAGGATCATTTGGCCCAAACAGCAGGGCAGCTTGCACATCAGCCTGGACCTGTTGCAGATGGTACATTAGATTAACCATCATACCTTCTAAACAGATTTGGTCCAATTTCCTCAATTTCTAAATTGTGAGGGTTTGTGGTTAGACTTTTTGGGAGACAGAATGGTGAGATGATAGGAACATGGGATTTATAGAATTAGAAGAGTAAGATTTGAGTCTCCCCTGGGTAACTCTGTCTAACTTTGAATCTCTGTTTTTCCTCTAGATAACAACACAGATTGCCTTACTGAGCTCACCTGATTGTTTGAAGCCCAAAGAGGAAAAGGAATGTGTAAGTGTTTTATCAACTGTAAAGAACTATAAAAATGTTAGTTGTTTTATAGGCTTAAAGGGCAATCTTTTAAATCATAGTTCTTATTTTTCCTATGGATTTTAAGCTTCACTTTATACAAAGGCGGTTGTAAGGTTTGGTGATTCATAGTGCACTAGATGGTTATTATTCAAACGCTGAAAACCCTGCTACCAAGCTCTCCCGTCTTCCAACCAAGATTATTCACTTAATGTGAATAAGAAATAAAAGAAATAAAAACCTCTCTTCCATTGCTGTCTACATTTTTAACCATTAGTCTTCTGTATTACATAATGCTTCTCTCAGTGACTTCCTTTGAATTTTGAGCAGATTTGTAAAATCCTTGCTCAGTAGGAAGAAGCAACAGTATGCATGAGAACTGGAGTGGAGTTGGGGAAGGATAAAAGAAAGGCTGCAGGAAGGTGAAAGACACAGAAGGGTCTAGGCTATACATTTCAACCAAAAGTACTGATAAGGAAACAGGAGGGGGCAGAAAATCACCAGGAACAAGGGAACATGGGTTCCAAGTAGCACCTTTAATACAAATTGTTTAAAGGTTTGCACCTTCTGATCAGTCTACGAAATCTCAACCTGAAAGTCAGATGAAATGGATTCCAATCCTGCCTCTCGGACCATCTGTGTGATATTGGGTATGTAATTTTGCCTCCTGGGGTCTCATTTTTCATTATCTACAAAATGAAAGTTTTAGACAAATATTCTCTAAAACCATTTCCACAACAAATATTCTGTAATTCTAGCAGAGAGCCCATGAATTCCCTCTTCTTTCAAAATTTAAGTCTTATCTTACCCAGGGGAAAAATTATCTTAGAAATGTGATAAGTAGTTGGGATATCTGTGTGTTTGTGTAGACGCTAATGGTAAAATTACCTCACAACATCGTAAACCAGAGAGAAGCATTTCATAAAAAATGAAAACAAAGAGTAATTAAACAACTGTATACTATCATATTTGAACCATTTCTCATATAAGCAAAGGAACTTCACAAGAAGTTGTTCCAGTTATAATTGTATTCTGATATGTTCACAGTCCATCTTAAAGACTGTTGAGCATCACAAACACTACTTGAAATATTAAAGAATACACACTGGCATGAAAGCATAGTCTTCTTGACATTGCTTTAAGTCACTAAGAGAACAAATAAAATATGTACAATAGTTGTTAAATCCTCAAAACAATGCAGTTTCCTCTTGATGGTGGAGGACAGACTCTCTATGTTTTTCTGTATGGTGATAATTCTGTTCCCTGCACAAGTGGTAGTAGTAATGTTTTAAGTGCTAAGTTGTATCTGACTCATTGTGACCCCATGGACGGTAGCCTGCCAAACTCCTCTGTTCATGAGATTTCCCAGGCAGGAATACTGGAGTGGGTTGCCATTTCCATCTCCAGGGGATCTTCCTGACCCAGGGATCAAACCTGTGTCTCCTGCTTGGCAAGCAGGATTCTTTACCCCTGAGCCACCTGGGAAACCCTCACTGCATAAGCAGGTTTAAGCAAAAGGAATAATATAATAAGTCCAGCTATATGACCTCAGGCATTAAAAACAAAATGGTTTGGGGAGGGGATTCACTGAATCAGTATTAATCTTTATGAAAATCTGGTGGAATCAAAGGTATTCCTGTGTCTTTCATATATTTCAATAAACTGTTCATATCTCTGGCACCTATTATAAAATGCCAGGGCTTCCCCAATAGCTCAATGGTAAAAGAATTTGCCTACAATGCAGGAGACATGGGTTCAATCCCTGGGTTGGGAAGCTCCCCTAGAGAAGGAAATGGCAAGCCACACCAGTATTCTTGCCTGGGAAATCCCATGGACAGAGGAGCCTGACAGTCTACAGGGTCGCCAAGAGTTGGACACAACTTAGCACGCACACACTTACACCCACACAGTGAATAACATATCACTTTGCAAATGTGCAAGGATATCCGATAAATTTCTAGACTTGGAGTTACTCGGTCAAGGACGTGTACGTTTGTGATTTTAGCAGACATTGCCGGAGACTTTTACACTGCCACTTCCCTGCCCCACTCCCTAAGCAGTGGAGAATTGTTGCGGTGTAATGACAGACGTTACTTACTGACAATGGCAGTGCTTGTTCTCCAGGTTAACAGTGTGGAGGCAGGAAAAATAGAATCGTCACACCCCCTCAGCTTCTTTTGGTCAGTATTTCTGATTTATGAAGGAGAGAATCCATTTGACCAGGGTTGTCGTGTCCACCCAAGCCCCAAGGTCTCCCAGAGTCACTAGCCTAGGGTTGTTTACCAGCCTTGGGTCATATGCTCAACTAGAATTCAGTCTTGTGGTTTAGGGTCAGCCTGATGAGCCTGGGGCTGCCTCTCCAGCAGGGGTTGTGAACAGAACAGGATCTCTTCAGAAGGAGCCTCAGCAGGCAAATACTGGAATTAGGACATCTACAGGGTGACTGTAATCCCAGTTTTCCCATGATGGTCCCAAGTTAGGTCTATGGTTTGGCATCATTAACAACAGTGTTCTCTTCCATGGTTAAAAATGCCCCAATTTGTACTATAACTTACTAATATTGAATAAAGTTAGGCAGTGCTGTTCGTATTATGTTGAAAGGAGCCTGGGGTTTGTAAAGGTGCCTGGGGAGAGACTTTCAGAGGGAAAGGGAGATGCCAAGCAGGTGGGATTAGGGCCCCATTGCCGCTGCCTAATGTGACTGAGAATTTAAGCTTATAATAAATAAGCACATTTCTATCTAATAGGAGTTAGACGGTTCTCAAAACTTAAATCACGTGTCCTCTCTCTCCTGACACATGTGTGCTACTAGGCATTTTCTCCACCAGAATAGATCCTTGAAAACCTTTCGAGGCGGTAATCCCTTGACCTCTGCAGATATAATATCTGCACTTACCTAGTGATTTGACAGTGCAGATGGGGCCCGGCCTTAAACTAATGGGCCACTGGTGGCTTTTAACAGGAGCTCCCTTAGCAGTACTTTCACCCCGTGCGGAGTCAGAACGTGGAGTCTGGTCTAGGTGAGAGAACGGGTGAGAGTAACACCCTGAGTTCAGTTCAAAGATGCTACACTTTGGTTTCCTTCCAAAGCAGCATGTAAGCAGTACAAAGGATAGACATGAGGTAAGGCAGATGCAGCTGTCTATTGCCTCCTTTGTTTTTCACAGAGACATCATAAATTTGTTCGTCTCGGCAGCCTGAAGAGACTGAGATGTCTGGGAGGTCGGGGGAGCCCAGAAGTGTGGGCTCAATATCTTTCATACCTCCAGACACGCTAGCAACCAGAAACAATTTATGCTACCATATAAGGCAAAAATGTAGTTACTCAGTAAGCCATTTCATGCAGGCTAATGTCCAGATTCCAGACCTTGAAATGCTTGCTGTGCCCAGCCTGGGGCAGTTGCTCCTTATCTACACCTGGGCGGCAGGGTGTAGGAGTTTTCCACTTATTTTGTAGGCAGGCCCGGCCTTGGTCTACCACAAACATATTTAGCCTTTAAGTTCTCAAACAAACTCTTGGCCTTCTCCTGAATTAACACAGGCTAAAGGACATCTGTGTTGATTCTGATCATCTATCTCTGTGGGCAAGGCTTTCCATTTTGTTAATCACCGTGCCTCATCTCTTGCTGATTACCCTTGATTGCAAAAGCCCAGTTCTTCAATTGCTGTCTGATTCTCTTTGTCCTTCAGAACTATTCCTTCTGGGAAACAACTCATCCCTTACACACATGCAACTCTCATAATTTTCTCCCCATTTAAAATGTTTATTCTCTCTACTTTGGTTTCCATCACAGCCATATGCGTCTACTTACCAGCCCTTCCAACAGTCCCATGGCCTTTGTACTCTCTGGACAAAACGGAGTCAAGAGGGTTCATAAAGTACCCCCACATCTATGCACAATCACAGCAAACATGGCACAGTGGCTAAAAAATGGCCATTGACAACTGGTAATGTCATTCGTCTGTACCATGCTGCACAGATGAAATTTTCCTATGGAGCGTAGTTTTGTTTAAATCTATGAAAGTACGTTGGTTTAAGCTTCTTAAATAAGGTAGTTTCCTTTCCTCTTTCTCCTTGTTTCACTTCTTTCTTCCCTTTCTCAACCTCTCAACCAAAGATAGCTTAAGATCTTTTGTGGAGTCCAGTGAAGCTGATTATGGCTTGAAGGATGAAAAGAAAATGAGTAAAATGGCCAGTGGAAACAGGGAGGCTGCAAAAATAAAAAGGGAAGAAGGGTGGAGTAGATCAGTGCTAACTTGGATCTCCTACATGTCCATAAAGTTAGAATTTAATCTGTATCAGTTTGCAAAAACAAACACAGGTCTAGCTCCACCCTGCCAGCCCCTCCCAACAGGGAAAGATTTTATTATAGAAGGAATTATACTAAGAGCAGATTATATTTTCCACACACCAGTATTAGGCTTGGCTTTCTGACTTGCTTTGACTAAGGAAATGTGAGCAGAAGGGACACGTGACTTTTAAAAGCGATTGTGTAGTTCTGCCATTGTTTTCTCTCGGCTCTAAAATGACCAGTATGTCGCAGGGTAATGATCACTCCTTCAGTCCAAGTCCCAAGATAAAAGTGACATAGAATAGAACGTGAATGAGAAATTAAGTCAAAAAACAACTTTTGTTGTTGTAAACCAGTAAAATATTGGGAATTCATGGTATTGCAGCATAATGTAGCTTGAACTAATTGAAGAGACATTCATTCTAGAAGGCAGAGAGAGTAGAAGTCAGGATGTGTGGGAGGGGTAATACAAGTCAAGGAGATTGTGGCACAATGAGACAGGAGATTTAGGAAACCTCCAATGAGAACAATATAGTCTCTGCCAGGAAGATCCAGGATCAGTTCAGTTCAGTTCAGTTCAGTCGCTCAGGTGTGTCCAACTCTCTGTGACCCCATGGATCGCAGCATGCCAGGCTTCCCTATCCATCACCAACTCCCAGAGTTTACTCAAATTCATGTCCATTGAGTCAGTGATGCCATCCAACAATCTCATCCTCTGTCATCCCCTTATCCTCCCACCTTCAATCTTTCCCAGCATCAGGGTCTTTTCCAATGAGTCAGTTTGTCACATCAGGTGGTCAAAGTATTGGAGCTTCAGCTTCAGCATCAGTCCTTCCAATGAATATTTAGGACAGATTTCCTTTCGTATGGACTGGTTGGATCTCCTTGCAGTCCAAGGGACTCTCAAGAGTCTTCTCCAACACCACAGTTCAAAAGCATCAATTCTTCTGCATTCAGCTTTCTTTATAATCCAACTCTCACATCCATACATGAGTACTGGAAAAACCATGGCTTTGACTAGATGTACCTTTGTTGGCAAAGTAATGTCTCAGCTTTTTAATATGTTGTCTAGGTTGGTCATAACTTTTCTTCCAAGGAGTAAGCGATCAGATCCAGGATCAGAGGAATCAAATGGAACAAACCTGCACAGTGACTTTCCTTCAGGAGATAGGAGGAGAGAAAAAGGACATAAAATTCAGAACATACTAAATAACAAAAGTAACTTATGCTTACTTGTCTACAGAGTAGAAATGAAATAGATTTGAGGGATAGGACTAAGTGAAACTCCAAGCCTTTTCTTTCCTCTGGGCCAAGTTTGGCTGCCTGTGGTATGATTGAAAGCCCCAGATGAAATTCTTAATGTATCCCACAAAAATCTCTATGAAGAAGGGCCATTTCAGAGAAAAAATGGGAGCTGCGGTAGGTCAGGTTCAGTGCACTGCTTGGGCCCACTTCCTATAGTTAGATACAAACCATGGAGGTTGCAGGTCCCAGGCCCTGGATTGGTGTACAGCTCACGGGGAGGTGCATTTTAGGGCAGTTTTTTACTTTGCTATATTCTTCATTTCATATGGGTTTCAGATCCAATTGATCTTGGAAGCCAGGATTCTAATTTTCTCTCTGGAGCTGAGGGAAGTTGTATTTAGAGATAGGTTTTTCCCACACATTGATGATTATTTATGCAGTCATCATTGTGTTGCAGGGAAGAGCCAATTCTGACTCCATGATGGATCAGTTTCTTTGACTTTAACCTTTGTTTTTCATTGCTTTTGTTATTGTAATCATACATCATGACCTGCCTCAGGGAATCATGTCCCTCTTCCTGCAGAGATTAACACATCCCCTCTCTGAAGTTGGCCATTCCAGGAAATATTTGCAAGATAACAGTCTTTAAACTCTGCCCCTTCTCTGTCCTATAAAAGAACCTGGTGTCTAGATCTCACAAGCTGGTTATTTTGAGACATTAATCTGCCATCTTCTTGGTCAGCCAGCTCTCCAAATAAAGTTGTATTCCTTGGCTCAGCACTTCAGTCAGTCAGTTCAGTCGCTCAGTCATGTCCGACTCTTTGTGACCCCAAGGTTTGCAGCACGCCAAGCTTCCCTGTCCATCACCAACTCCCAGAGCTTGCTCAAACTCTTGTTCATCGAGTCAGTGAGGCCATCCAACAATCTCATCCTCTGTCATCCCCTTCTCCTCCTACCTTCAATCTTTCCCAGCATCAGGGTCTTTTCAAATGAGTCAGTTCTTCGCATCAGGTGGCCAAAGTATTGGAGTTTCAGCTTCAGCATCAGTCCTTCCAATGAATATTTAGGACAGATTTCCTTTAGGATGGACTGGTTGGATCTCCTTGCAGTCCAAGGAACTCTCAAGAGTCTTCTCCAACACCACAGTTCAAAAGCATCAATTCTTCTGCGCACAGCTTTCTTTATAGGCCAACCCTCACATCCATGTATGACTACTTGAAAAACCACAGCTAGATGGACCTTTGTTGGCAAAGTAATGTCTCTGCTTTTTAATATGTTGTCTAGGTTTGTCATAGTTTTTCTTCCAAGGAGGAAGCGTCTTTTAATTTCATGGCTGCAGTTACCATCTGCAGTGATTTTGGAGCCCCCCAAAATAAAGTCTGTCACTGTTTCCATTGCTTGCCCGTCTATTTGCCATGAAGTGATGGGACCAGATGCCATGCTCTTAGTGTTTTGAATGTTGAATTTTAACCCAGCTTTTCCACTCTCCTCTTTCTCTTTCATCAAGAGGCTCTTTAGTTCCTCTTTGCTTTCTGCCATAAAGGTGGTGTCATCTGCATATCTGAGGTTATTGATATTTCCCCTGGCAATCTTGATTCCAGCTTGCGCTTCATCCAGCCCAGCATTTCTCATGATGTACTCTGCATATATGTTAAATAAGCAAAGTGACAGTATGCAGCCTTGACATGCTCCTTTACCAATTTGGCACCAGTCCATTGTTCCATGTCTGATTTCTAACTGTTGCTTCCTGACCTGCACACAGATTTCTCAGGAGGCAGGTAAGGTGGTCAGGTATTCTCATCTCCTGAAGAATTTTCCACAGTATATTGTGCTCCACACAGTCAAAGATTTTAGCATAGTCAATGAAGCAGAAGTAGATGTTCTTCTGGAATTCTCTTGCTTTTTTCTGTGATCCAACGGATGTTGACAATTTGATCTCTGGTTCCTCTGCCTTTTGTAAATCCAGCTTGAACATCTGGAAGTTCTCAGTTCACGTACTGTTGAAACCTAACTTTGAGAATTTTGAGCACTTCTTTGCTAGCATGTTAGATGAGTGCAATTGTACAGTAGTTTGGACATTCTTTGGCATTGCCTTTCTTTGGGATTGAAATGAAAACTGACATTTTCCAGTCCCATGGCCACTGCTGAGTTTTCCAAATTTGCTAGCATATTGAGTGCAGCACTTTTACAGCATCATCTTTTAGGATGCCTCAACACCTAGTCCTTAGGTTAATTGGCCTGTCATGCGGCAAGCAGACCAAGCTTGGAATCGATAACTATAGTTTTATGCATGTTGTCAACATTGTTGCCGAGATAGATAACTCCTGCCTGTACCAGGTACAGAGTATGAGGTCACAGTCATACATACAGCCTCGCTCTCTGGGATGCAGGAGGGCAGTATGGTTCTCAGAGCATCAGCATCTCCTGGAAACTTGTTGGAATGCAAATTCTTGGGCCTCATCCAACACCTACTGAATTTAAGCTTCTGGGAGTGGGGCTCAGTGATCTGTGCTTTAACAAGCCCTCCAGGGATTTGATGCACACTTAAGTTTGAGAACCACTGCCTTAGTAGAATCATTCTGAATAACAAGCATATGTCTTTTTCTCTTAATAGCCCCAGGCTAACACTTGGATCAATGCCACACCCTCCTCTGAGTTTATTAAATGATCATCCACTCCAGGTTGCCAGCAGGCCTTACTATCTTCATGCATCTCAAAGTGGAGAAGGTGATGGGTAGGGCTCACGCTTTCTTATAGTGTTGTATTGAGCACCCAAGAGCTAGCATCTCTTGGGCCTATCCAGCTTGGGTCTAGGTCAGCTTTGGGAGCCATAGACAAATATAACTTTCACTGATCTCTTATTTCCCTTTGCATAATGTCCACATAAGACTAAAGAGGCCATTAATGAAATCTACCCTCTGAGGTCAATATTATCTCCATTTCCACACAAGAAAACAGGGCTATGGAAACTTTAATAATTTGCCATGATCATAAGTTTAGTAAATGATGGAGTTGAGTTTTAAATCTAGTCAAACATCAGAATCCACTGGGAAATTGTTTGGGACATTCCTAGGTGCATACTTTAAGAATCCTGCTCTGAAAAATACTATCTAACTGATTTAACAGCAAATGTCAAAAGTGCCCAAATCTTGCATTAACCTGTTGTCACCAGTCATTTGCTTTCCAAAATGAGGCAATTGACTCAAACATTAATAAATGAAGATATATTGATAATTCTAACTTCAGTATAGATGTATTGCTATTTCTCTTAAACTATTTGCTCGGTAAAATTTCTTCCAAACTTAAGGGCAAGAGATGTTGACCTCTTCTGAACTCCAAGCTCTACACAGCTCCCCTGGGATATCTAATATGCCACTCACACTGAACATGTACAAACAGAATTCTTCATTTCTCTTCCACAAACACTTCCTTCCCTGGTCCTTCCTATCTCAGTAAACACACCATAGTAGTGGTCAAGCCAAAATCTCAAGTGTCATTTTTCATTCCTCCCTTTCCCATATCTGACTACCTCATCAGCATGTCCTGGGTAGTTCTACTTCCAAAACATATTCTAAATCTATATACTTTTCCATTGCTACTGCTACTATCTTGTCCAAGCCATCACCATCTCTTGCCTGGATTACTGCATTCACCTCCCAGACAGACTTCCTGTTTTCACATCCCACCTTTCCGCACATATTCTGTGTAAGCTTTTAAGGACACTGGCTTGTGTCACTCTCAAGTGTAAATCTTCCAGAGGTCCCCCATGGCATTCAAAATAAAATCCAAGTTCCTTCCCATGGCTCCGAAAGGCCTCACAGGACCCAGCCCCTGATGATTCCGTGACCTCATCTCCTCAGGGCAGCAATGCTATCCCCTCTATCTGCAAACTTGTTTCTTGGGATCTTCACTTTACTATCCAAGATATCAGCTTTCAGTTCTCAGAGCAAATGTCAGTTCCTAAGAAAAACCTTCTGTAACCACCCTATCTGAAGCAATGCATCTCTGCCCCATCACAGTACCCAGTTATTGCATTCACAGAGATTCAGAACGTGCACCTCCAAATACACTGCTTTGGCATATTTATTATTTTGAGCTGAAGACAATTGAGAAACAGCAGATGCAGCAAGGGCTCTCTGCTCTTCACCGTTTCTACCTAAAAGCATGGCATAAACTTCCAGTGAAAAAGATGCCACCCAGGTATCAGAAAGAACAAAACATTCTTATATGGAGATGAATTGATACCAAGATAAATCTGCACAAATAAATCTTATTATAATAACCTTTCCCTTCCATTAGGTCCTCTCATATATTTCCTAGTCACATTTTCACAATTTACTACCTCTAGAAACCTAAACCCTTTCCTTTTGTAGTTACTTTTCCACAATTTATCACTCTTTGTTAAAATGGTATATAAGCCTCCATGTCTAACTGCTTCTTTAGGGTTTTACCTCTTTCCTATGAAGCCCTCATATGATATAAAAATATGAACATCAGATAAAATGTGTATGCTTTTCTGCTGTGTAATCTGTCATTTGTCAGACAGGTCCAAGCTACAGATCATAAGAGAGTAGAGGAAGTTTTTCCTCCTCTATGATTGCACTTACCTACCAAAATTTATATTGCTTATCCTGGAGTTGGTGATGGACAGGGAGGCCTGGGCGTGCTGCAGTCCATGGGGTTACAAAGAGATGAATACGACTGAGTGATTGAACTGACCTGAGCTGATGTTTTTTGTTTTTTTGATGTTTTGTTCAGTGTCATCCCCACTAAAATGAAAGCTCAGTGAAGGTAGGAAATTATTTGTTCTGTTTACTATCATATCTATAGGCTTAGCAAGTAGTCCTGCCCCATAAATGAATCTCTACAGAGGGGATATAGTTTAAGTCCCAAGGAGAGTGAGATATGTCCCACTAACTGACCACCACTGGTAGAACTTTTTCTGGTCCTGAGCACAAGCTACTACCCTAATAGAGCATTTACTAAATGCTCAGGCAACAGATCTAGTTTAAAGAGAGAAGACAACTGTGAAGATTTGAAGGAGGGCAAAGTAAATGGCCAGGAAAGAGCATTGTAAGGCACACAGTAAGAAGTCTAAAAGTAGAAAAAATACCAAAGAACAAAAGCTTAATTTTAAAAAGCAGTCTTAGTAAAGAAACCTAGGGAGAGAAAAGGGATGGAGCAGCAGGGGGATACCATCAGGGAGAGAGAGCAGGAAAAAGAGAGAGAGAAACACAGAGATGAGATGGAGAGACATTAGATGGTAAGCTGTATTCTGTTCAGCAGTGAATTCAGACTAACTCAAGTTTGAAGCAGGGGCATTTGCTGGGTTGGCAATGATAACAACCTTCCACCAATAGTGGGTTTGCCCAGGTCTATCACAGTCTCTGATGGCCCATGGTGGCCTCTTCAGGTTT
The DNA here is from genome assembly GCF_019320065.1 of Cervus canadensis. NCBI lineage: Eukaryota > Metazoa > Chordata > Mammalia > Artiodactyla > Cervidae > Cervus > Cervus canadensis. The sequence continues at coordinate 84,418,652 of NC_057392.1, forward strand.
CATGTGCCTCCTGACCCTTCCCATGAAGAGTCTGCTGTGGTTGATCTGAGGTGCCACTACTAGAATGACAAATTAATAGAAATTTATGTAGTGTGTGCTGCTACAGTGATGCATCTTCTCTGGCAATTGCTAGTTTATTAGCCATGAAGTACCTATAAAGTGTTTGTGTAGGGAAGTATCAAAGCAGAAAATGAAGTGATTTAAAAAAAATTTTTTTAAATTTATTTGGCTGCACCAGTCTTAGTTACAGCACACAGAGTCTTCAGTCTTCATTGCAGCATCTTTCTTTTTTTAGCTGCAGGATGAAGAATTTAACATGTGGGATCTAGTTCGCTAGGCCGGAATTCCAGGGATTGAACCCAGGCCACCTGCATTGGAACCTCAGAATCTTAGTCACTGGACCACCAGCAAAGTCTGAAATGATTTTTTAAAACATGAACTTTTGTTCATGTTTGAAAATGTATAAGGTGTTACAGACATAGACACAGACACACATATACTGTGAGAGCTTCATAAACTGACATAGAGACTGTTCTAAATGATCATTACTGCTTTAAGCTAATATTGTAGGAAATGTTTGTGTTTCTTTTTAGAAATTGGTTTTTAGAAAAGGAATGTCACAAGGGAAATTATAAATGGAAAATTGTGCAAAAATAAATTTAATGATAAGTTCTCCCCTTGTCAAAATAGGCCTGGGATAAAAGGAAATGAATTTGAAGAGATTTTAAATTGCATCATCTCTTTCTCTCTAATCCATTTTCACATCATTTGATGTCACTAATGTCACTATATTATCAGTGTAGTGGAATTAGTATCAAACAGCCCTATATTTGCATTCCAACTCTAGTAGACCCTTGCTGGGTGAGTCACATAATCTCTCTGAGCCAAGTTTTTTTCATCTATAAAATGGTGACCGTAGGATTGGTAAAGATAATGTAAGATAATATATATAAAACATCTGGTGCAAAGTAGTGTGCGATGCACAGTCCTAGTGATTATTACTAATTACATTCATATGATAAATGTTTATCATGTGCCTTTGGTAAGGTAGGCATTGTTCTAGGTGCTAGGGATAGATATCAGGGCTACCAGTGGGATTTTATACAGATCATGTACACAGCAAATCCACAGACCATCATTCAAAAGAATACTGTACCTGTGAGCTGGGAGCATACAATCTTGGGAGCCATACTTGGTTATTCTAACAGTGGAAAATGGGTAAATCTTACACTCTCATGAAAGGAATAATATTTATTATTAAGGCTTTACATTTTATAAAATCCCTATCATTCGTTCACCCTAAGAGTAGCTATTTAGTAAATCAACAAGTGCTGTTTAAGCAGTTACCAAATAGTCAGTGCTATGCTAGGTTGAATAGGCAATGTAGAAGTAAGAGGGTTTGCCTTATATCTGCAATTAAGCAGTTTCCAATTCAGTTGAGAAGTCAAGATACAGAAAATGGGGACAGATTATATTTAAGTAGTAATTTGCACAAGATAATTAAGTACAGACAGGTCTCACCTTGCTTCTAGTCTAGGACGTAAAATGACTATGCAAGCTGAAGCTGTGCCAAATGATCTTCCTAATCAATCGAAAATATTATGATTATTCCAAGACCTTTAAAATTTTCTCTGAAAACATTAAAAATCCTTTTAAGTCTCCTCTTAAATGTATAGGAAAAAGAAAAAAGTAGTAAATGCTGACAGTCTGTAAACTATAAAGCATTAGAAATATTGAGAATTAAAGTATTTTATTTCTTTGTGAAAACCACATCAAGACTAGTTTCAACTGTACTTATAGTCTTATCAGATACCTTGCTATAAATCTTTTCCATGCTTTGGCAAAATTGTCATTTCTTTCTAAGTTCGGATCAGCTTCCAACATTTTATCCCTTGCATGTTCGCTGTTGTGAAATGTCTCCAAGAGCTTCTTGAATGTGACGTCTTTTCCTGGATTCACTTCCTCTGGGACGTCGTCACCCTTTTCATCACAAGCACTTTCCTCTTGAATGTCATTAGTTTGTTCACTAGGTGCCTCTGGCTGGGCACGGAGAAGGGCTGACCCTGCCGCAGCGCCAGCGTCACCACAGTCTGGGACTTCTCCTGTAACTCCATTCACACCGGATTCAGATTTTACTTCCAGTATTATCTCTTTCTGTACTTGGCTGCACTTTCCTCGTTGTTGATCAGTTCCCTCTTTTGATTAACCATTTCTGTAAAATGTCACAGAGGTTTATCTCTGGGAGACAAGGAAGCAGGCCAACTGCACACTTTGCTATCTGTGTGATAACAAACAAATCTGGGTGAACGGAACAACAGATGCGAGGTGACCACACAGGCTTTGGAGGAAGTGACGTGATTAGTCATGGATCGTGATGTACATCTGGTATTTACATAGTGATTTGTGCGCTGAAGTGTTAGGAACAAAGTTTGTACTTTATGCACTTACTCACAGTTAATATACCATAGAGCATGCCAAGTAAGGTTTGAACTGTGTTATTGAGGGCCTAGTATTATTAATTAACGTGTACTAGCTGAAATCCACACATATTAAAACCATGTGGAAGACCTCCTATTCTACATATCTCTGTTAGATTTCAGAGTATATCAATAGAAAAATAAGTTCTCATGATAGAAAGCTATCTCATATGTTATAACCAAATTGGATTAAACACGAAGAGTTAAGGGTAATACATGAAAGTAAAGAGTTAAACGTGGACCTTAACATAAATAGAGCTTATAAATCTCTACTAAGTCACAGATTAGTACACCCAGTATAGAGTGACATGGCACTGGAGGCCAGAGTCCAGTGGTTGGTGGTGTTTTCTCACACTTTATTCCACCTTTTTTTCTCTTCTTTTTTTGCTTTTTTGTTTTCCTTTTCTTCCAGTTGAAATTCAGATACAATTAAATGTAATATATTTTATTGAAAATAGCAACACAGAACCTAATTTATATAAAAGTGTTTTAGCTCTCTATTTCCCTCCTCCTTTTTACCCTTCTAATTGATCTTTCTAACTGTGTATAAGCACCCACATAATGTTTTTCTATTCATAGTCATGATGAAGTCGTTATGAAGTAGTGGAAAGTGGAGTGTTTTTTTTTCATGTTCTTTTTTATACTATGTGCACTGTTTGAATTCTTCATGACAAGCATTGATGAACATGTTAATGGCTACAAAAGCATTTGCGATTTTCCTCAAAATCAAAACAATGAAATTTGAATGCATTGTTAAAAATAATTGAAGGAAATCTTCTAGAATTTTCCTCCCTGGCCAAGCAAAATTTATGAGAATTTTTCTGAGGCAGGCACAATTTGGCATTTTGAATGGGAAAATAGGTACTTGATCTTTTCCTCTGTACTCATATTATGAACTTGATTCTTCTTAAAGGGAACTGACAATAGCCATGGGTCTTCCTAGAAAACAATCAACTGCTTATTCTTTAACTCTCTGCTCTGCTAAAAGTTATTCCTCTACTATAAAGATCTTACCAAATTTTTTTGTTGTTGATAAAATTGTAAACTCCACTAGAGCAGGGACCATATATTCTTCATTTTTGTACATAGGCACTGATAAATATTTGTGGGTATAAATTTTTTTAAAATTTTTTCTTAAAATATAAAATTAGTGCTTTGCTATGTTAAGAGTAAAGAGCTGGTTTAAAAGTCTGCCTAAGATTTTGTTTTGTTTTGTTTTCAAACTCAGAGCTTTCCATTTCAGGACTATCAACCTTCCCAGGCTGTATAGAGAGGCTGAAGATTCTAGGAAAACACTCAGGTTTACATTCAAATATTAAGTAATCATCAATGTGATGGTGGTTTAGTTGCCAAGTTGTGTCTGACTCTTGCAACCCCATGGACTGTAGCCTGCCAGGCTCCTCTGTCCATGGAATTCTCCAGGCAAGAATACTGGAGTGGGTTGCCATTTTCTTCTCTAGGGGATCTTCCTGACTTAGGAATCGAACCCGGCTCTCCTGCATTGCAGGCAGATGATTTACTGACTGAGCTATGGGGGAAGCTCAATCATCAATAGTAAGTGAAAATGAGAGAGAAGCCATCTGAGTCTGCTTTCAGTTCAGTTCAGTTCAGTCGCTCAGTCATGTCCGACTCTTTGCAACCCCATGGACTGCAGCACACCAGGCCTCCCTGTCCATCACCAACTCCCGGAGTCCACCTAAACCCATGTCCATCGAGTCGGTGATGCCATCCAACCGTCTCATCCTCTGTCATCCCCTTCTCCTCCTGCCCTCAATCTTTCCCAGCATCAGGGTCTTTTCCAATGAGTCAGTTCTTCACATCAGGTGGCCAAAATATTGGAGTTTCAGCTTCAACATCAGTCCTTTCAATGAACATCCAGGACTAATCTCCTTTAGGATGGACTGGTTGGATCTCCTTGCAGTCCAAGGGACTCTCAAGAGTCTTCTCCAACACCACAGTTCAAAAGCCTCAATTCTTTGGCACTCAGCTTTCTTTATAGTCCAACTCTCACATCCATACATGACTACTGGAAAAACTATAGCCTTGAACATTCCTTTAAATTTTGCTTCAAATAACACTTTTTTATAGTAAAACATATTAATGTTTATTATTAATGCATTGATATAGAATAGCTACATGTTTCTAGCACACTATTTTTTCCCCAAACCCTAGTTGACAGATGGGCTTTGTGCTTTTGTCCTTGGTTGAGCAGATCAATTAAAAAAAAAAGAAGAAGAACAAATGCCTAGTTATACTGTATTCTCAACCTGGCTATGGGTAAAATCAGGATTGAGGTTTCTTAAATGTTTCTCTTCTTTACATGACCTCCTGGGAGCTCTGCTTCTCTGTTAGCCTCAATTTCTATTGACACGAAGAGTAGTTCCAAACCTCTCTCCTGCCCTCTGCTCTGTCACCTCTTTAATTTTATATGTTTTGTTGTTTATAATAGACGTCTCATGATCCCCTAAGAGTTAGTATCTTGATAGAATTCTCTCCCCTCTTAATCACCAAGGCCACTTCCAACTCTGACACTTGAGAGTTCCTCACAGTTTTTCTCATCTGGTTGTTCTGATTTGTCTCAATTTGTTCTGTTTAGAGTTCATGGTAACTGCTTCCTCCCCTTCATTTCCACCACTCCTGACCGAATCCTAATCCTCCTTATGCCTGGATTTTCCAACAGTCTCTACCCAGACCCCTGACCCCAATCCAGTCTGCAGTCAGGAGGCAGAACAGACTCTCAGCCACCATCTTCATCCTTGTTCTGCCCGCTGGAATCTACAGCAATTCCCTAAAATTAACTGCATTTTAACAGCTTCCATTTAAGAGTTCCATTATCTACCTCCTTTTCTTATCAAATTATGCTACTTTCTTGTTGAAAACTGAGCATTTATAATCAAATTATGCTGCTTCTCTATGGGAAACCTCATTTCACTCCAGACTCCTTACCAATGCCTAATAAAGTGTCTGCCTATCTTTCTGACCTTCTTTCCTACTGCGCTTGCCACAGTTCACTTGCTTCTTTCTGTTCCTTCTTGCCCAAAGCCCTTTGCACTAGCTTTTCCCTCTGGTGTGAAAGTTCTCTGCCCAGATCACTGTATGACTGGCTTTTTCTCATCATTTGGGACTCAGTCAGCAACTGCTGATTCCTCAGAGAAGTCTTCCCTGATCACCCCATCTAATGTGCATTCTCTGCTGATACTGTCACATTGTTTAGTTTTATTTTATTCATCGTACTTTATATTATTTTTCACTTGTTTATTACCTGTCTGTGCCACTGGAAAAACTAGCCCACAAAAACCAGGACCTTGGCTCTCTTGTTTACTGAAGTATCTACAGAACCTTAAAAGAGTGCCTAGCACACAGTTGCAGCTCAAGAAATATTTCTTGAATGAATGATAGCGACATGATTTTTACCCCCTAATTAAATCAAGCCATTCTCTGTGCTGTCTTGCCTGTCCATTTACAAATTCTTAATCATGAATTTTCTTTATTCTGTTCCCCTCTACTGAATTCCCCTATTGTTCCTTCTTATGAATTTGTGTTCATCACTTCCTTCAAGATCTAGCACAAATGTTGCTTGCAAAAACCCTTCTCAAATTCTTCCTGCCATGAGCATTCTGTTGCTTCTCTCCCATAAATTCTTCCCATGCTTTTCATATCATCTTGTGCTTTAAAAAAAAAAAAAATCAGCCTCCAACTAATAAAAATAATTGGGAGAAAAAAAAATCAATGTGTTGCTTTGTATCTGCAATTTTGTGTGTGCGTGTGCGCACGCTTTTTGAAGTCGTCTAAAATTGTTTTCCTGTTGAAAGAAGGTGTAGTTAAGTGATGGAAGCTTTGGACTGGGAGTCCTAGAGAACAATGTCAGGCTTTGAAAATCCACTTCCCACATCTATAAAATGGAAGAGTTAGTCTAGAACAGAGGTTGCAAAATGGCAGCCCACAGGTCGAATGAGACACACACATGTGTTTCATCTGGCCTGAGGAAAATTCAAATTAGTTGGGAATGTTAAAAAAATTGGGAAATTTTTGGAGAACTTGGAATTCTACCCTCTCCAGAAAAAAAAAGAAGAAAAAGAAATCAACAGATGGGGCAATAAGAAGCCTACATTTCTGCATGGCAGCAAATCCACTGAGAAGGAAAGTGACTGTCTCTTAACACAGGGCAGAAACTCTCTGATGGGACATGGTGCCCTAGTTACCTGGTACTTCACTTCACTTGTTTATGCTAACTCTCTTTTAAGAGTTTGAATGTATAACCCCAAGACTGTATCAACTCTGAGGTCCCTTCTAACTCTATATATCTATAATTCTAAATAAATGTATCTTATCTCTCTACCAAGACTTGAAGTTCTGGAAGGATAGTGCCTGGTTCTTTTTCTTTGCTTATGCAGATTATAGTGCTCAGATAAAGCAGATGCTTAAAAGTTGTTTGTTGAATGTTAAATTTAGTTATATATACAAATATGCAGTAAAAACCAAATACTACCTAATATAAACTTTATTGCAAATGTTTCTTTGGCTTTTACAAAGAAAGACATCATATCAAATGCAGTTAAAATACTAACAGAGTTTATATGATATGGAAAATTTAACTCTGGACAGACATCAACCAGATGAAATTTCATGTGGGCAGGAGGAAAGAAATGTCTCTCAGTCTCCTTTGTCTGTATATAACTCCCACTAACAGTTCTGCGGGTGTATCAAGAGCAGACTGTACTCAAGAGAGGAAAAAAATACTGCTATTTGCCCTCCCAAGTAACAATCATGTGTTCAACAGCTGGGACTTGCCGAGACCCTCATTTGTTATAATACCAATTATTACCTTTGCTGTATTCCCACAAAACCACGAAATATTTGGCATAATTCAAGACCACCATATTTAATAAATCCCTTTATTCTTTTTGCAACAATTCATTAACTTTTAAGGGGAACACATATTTTCCATGGATTAACAGCAATAGATATTAGAGTCCACACCCAGGTTGGGCCATATATGGTACACTGAAGTAAATAGAAGTGTTGAATCTATTACTGAGGGCAGATTTGTTGCCAACGTTGTCAAAGACTAGAGTCTGAACACTTTCTTCTCAATTTTTTCTATTTCCTACTATTAATATAAAGAGTACTCATAAATGACATAAATATTTCATTTGAGAAAAGACTGAATTACTCAAAAATGTCTACAGTAACAAAAGACATAGTTGATACTGTGCCATTCATATTAATACCAGAATAAGTCTTTTTTATGAAGTTTGAATAATTGTAATGTTTGAAAAATATTTTACAAATTTATATTTATTTGGAACACTATATTCTAAAGAATTAAGAGACAAAAAAGTTAAGCTAATTAAAAATGTCAGCAGTTAATTTGGACAATTTTAAGCTCGATCATGTACACAGGGACTGAGTTGGTGTGTACTTTTATACTATCTGGGCTTCCCTGGTGACTCAGAGGTTAAAGTGTCTGCCTGGAATGTGGGAGACCCCGGTTCAATCCCTGAGTTGGGAAGATCCCCTGGAGAAGGAAATGGCAACCCACTCCAGTACTCTTGCCTGGAGAATCCCATGGAGGGAGGAGCCTGGTAGGCTACAGTCCATGGGGTCGCAAAGAGTCGGACATGACTGAGCGACTTCACTGTATACCATCTATGAAGACGTGGCTTAATAAGTAAATGAATAGTATAAATAATATTTGAAAGGAAGCATTTACTTACCAAAGAAAGTAATTTGTCTTCCAGCACTTGAGATTTCTTTTATTTATTCTATTCAAAGTATAGGCAAGACCAGACCTTCTTGGATATGCTAATTATTTTTATCTATTTACTAAATCTAGGTCTTAACTGCCAGTACTTGTTAGTCATTTTTCTGGTTACCGTATGTACTTGAAAGTAATAAAGCTGCATTTCCTTCAAAATGGCCTAGTTGGTCCGAATTAGTGAGTTTTTCTGTATGTATTTGTATTTGGGTTTGGATAATTTTCATCTTTCACTGATGTCTAAACCATTGCAAATTACACAGTTTACATATTAAAGAAATCTAGTTGCACCCAACAGTGAAAAGTAGAGTAGAAGAAATCTTTTGTAATCTGTGTGATTTTAACCTTGCTGAGTCTTGTTTATAAAATGGGGGTGATAGTATCTATTTCCTAGGAATGTTTTGAGATAAAGATAATAGAGATAAAGCAAGCATTCTCTTAGTAAATAAGGTCCATGTTATCATGATCATTCCTAGTATGTGTTGAAGATCCTATGTAATAAATTATGCATTTTCTAATTTATCCTACATTATTCCCATTTTGGGCTTCCCAGGTGGTGCTAGTGGTAAAGAACTCTCCTGACAACGCTGGAGAGACAGGAGATGCAAATTTGATCCTTGAGTCAGGAAGATTCCCTGGAGGAGGAACACTCCAGTATTCTTGCCTGGAGAACCCCATGGACAGAGGAGCCTGGAGGGCCACAGTCCCTGAGGTCGCAAAGAATCGAACATGACTGAAGAGCCTTAGCACACATGCATGCATTCCCATTTTGCAGGTAAAGCCACTGAGGCTCAGAGAATTAAGAAACAGATCATACGTGTTGAAGAGCATCCTCCTTTTGGCTTCTGCTTGTAAACTAGGTTAATAAGGCACTATTTTGCTACAAAAACAAACTTAGAAATTAACCAGCACAGCATCAATCGTCACTGGTGAGTAGTGACTGCAGTTCTGCAACTGGTTTTCATAAACACTTTGTAGAAGCAGCTCAGTATTTTGAGGTTGTACGCATTGTAGGGAATATGCATCATCCCCTATCCATCCGCTCCTCCACACCCGGACACTCTCCATTATGAACTGAGTCCTGAGAACTTCCTGTCTCTTTACTCCCCGAGGGTTTTCAGCCACAGTCTTCTCTGACATGTATTTTTACCCTCCTAGTTAATTGCTTTCTTAGACTCTTCTATTACTCTAGTCAATGTCTACTTCAGCACATGACTTTCCATCATTATAGAGGAAGAAGCTGGTATTTGGATTGGTTTAGAAATGTTGCACTTTCCAATTCATACCACTCCATGACCCAGTAACTTGAGGGAGTACATGGGAGTGCAGAGGTGACTCCCCATGAAGCATTCTTTCCCTAGGCTCTGTTTCTCCAGTCACTGAAGCAGGATAGCGTCAGGAGAGGTATGGTGGTGCTGGTGGTAACGGCGGTGGGGGTGCTGGTGGTAGTGATGGTATTGGTGACAAGCGGGGACAAGTGGGGGTGGAAGGAGTTTGCTCAACCACATCTGCATTTCACCCAGCAGATCCTTGTATGGACGAAGGATTTCATTCCGTTCTCATAAGCTGAACTTACCAATGCTTCATGGTTTATCAGGAGCAAATGATATTAAAATGGAAAGTTCCCAAGTAAGCAGTATTTCTATTCCTCAAGTGGCATATGTCTTCATATGTTTGGTTGTATTTTTTTCCTTTAAAATTTAAAATATCTTCCACCACTTGCCTGAAACAAATGCTTTTAACAGAAGGCCCGGGAGGGAATTCCCTGGTGGTGCAGTATTGGTGCTCTCACTGCCATAGGCCCAGGTTTGATCTTGGTCAGGGAACTAAAATCCTACCAGCCCAGCTGGTCAAAAATCCCCAAAACAAACCAAACGCCACAAAAAACCATAATGCCAGGGATAACATGGATTCAGGTAATGTCTCAGTTCTTGGGAATTCTAGGTATGGCACCTGTGCTAACAAGACCGTAAGCTCCCAAATGGATTCGACGTATTTTATGGAAAAAGACAATATTATGCTTGTCATATTGAGTAACTAAACAATTTAGAAGAAGAAATGTAGCTCTAAAAGATACTTTATATCAACAAAGAATTTCTGGATGTGTTTAGAGATCACAAACTGCCCACCTAGGAGCAAAAGGTATTTCAATGAGCTCAATCTCAGCCTTAGGAGAGGCAGATAGAAGAGTAGACTTAGGCCACACCCTGTGGAAGAGCCTTAGGACAGCCTCAAAAAAGCACATAAAAGAACACGAATGAAGCTCGGGTTGGATGCAGGACAAAATTTCCTGGGCTCTTTTATGGCTCTGCTGTTCTTGCAGTCTGTGACCTCAGGGCTCCGCAGCCTCCTTCCTGGGTCTGTCAAATGGAGGAATGTACCTCCTGGCCCGTGGAGACAACCCTAAGCTCTGTGCTGTGAAACTCACAGACCCTTTGCTCTAGGTGTGGTCAAAAGAACAAAGTTATTATTATAATTACTAGGCATAACTTGAGTCACTCTGCATCACATCTTCCCTAAATGTGTACCCTGGATCTACATGTTGTTACCAAGAAAAAAGGTGACTGCGGGACTAGGAAAAGACTTCTGTTGAAATGATGGATTTTGCACTGTTTTGTTTTCTAGAACCTGTCTTAGTAATCACCTGCAAAGCTACAATTTTGGCAACATGAGCTGGCAACCTAAGCTAAAGTTGCTGTATTTATGGAAGTGTCTTTCCACATGTCCAAACCTGCCACGTTCTCTTCCTGCCTTCCTCCATGCTTCATCAACAATGCCCGCTTCTTTCAACCCCTGGGTCTTCATGTGCACCACTCAAATACAGCAACCAGGAGCCAGTGCGGCCACTGAGCATGAAAAATGAAGCCAGTCTGAAGTAAGTGTACACAGTGGCTCTCCAAGACTTAGTATGAAAAAAAGGAAAATATCTTATTAATAATTTTTCACATTGCTTTCAGGTTGAAATGAAAGTAATTTGGATATATTGACTTAAATAAAGCATGATTAAAATTAACTTTACCTTTTTCTTTTCTTTTCTTTTTTTTTTACTATTTTTGACTGTGGCTAAGAAAGTTAAAAATTAAAAATGTGTCTTGCCTTTTTGGCTCAGATTATATTTCTCTTCTATAGTGGTCTAAATAGTTTCCAGTCCTTTGCATTAGCCAGCTCTATTTAAGAAAAAACATCTCCTTAGACAATAGCTCCTAAAAATGTTTAATCTCTTTATAGAAATATCAAATAGTTTCAAATGGATTATCAACTAAATTTAGGTATCCAAACAGCTAGTTGTACTGGAAATTCAAATCTGTTAAACTGTAAATCAAATAATGGGGCAAGCAGTGGCACTAATGCTTTTTTGTGTCATGTACCCATATCATTCATTGAACAAATATTTAAATCACATGCGTACTGTATTCAAGACTATGACAGGCTCTGAAAATACAGCTAATAAACCTGAGGAAAGTCTTAGATGCTTTCCGCAGGGGGGAATAATGTATATATATTTATTTATAAATTTAATTTGAGGTTCTTGTGAATCTTCTGGAGCCCATCCATGAATCCTAAATTAATAATTTCTAAATTTGAGAATAGAGTATGGGCTTCAGGGCCAGACAGACCTGGGCTTGACTACTGACTCCACTAGTTATTCAGGTGACCTTGGGCTATAATTTATCTTCTGTAAGTCCTAGTTTCCTCATTTCTAAGATGTGGAGATTTGAACCAACAGTAGGATATAAGAAGAGTTAACACTGAGATATATAAAGGCATTCCTGTCATAGTCTTCCTAAGCACCCAACTATGTAGATGCTAAATAGATCATAACTATTATTTCTCACCTTGCCTTGTGTGAGAAAATGAGTCAAAAGGATAAGTTAGAAGATGGATTCTTCATGTCTGAATCTTCCTTTCTATGTCAAGTTCTTAAATTATGTAGCAGCCCTAGAGGTTAGTTGTTTAAACAAAAATAAGACTTTTACAACCATGACCTTTCAAATAAGTTGTTCAGAAATGGTGTGTAAGCGGTCTGGGGTAATTTGTCACTACAGAACTGAGAAAATATCTGCCCACACCTTGAGAGATACTATGTGGTATATGCATATGTTTTTTTGTGGTTTGAAAACAGATTCATGTCTGCAGGCCTTACAGATGGGTTCCTGTTTGGGACAGGTTATTTTGTTTGTTTTTTAGAGAACTGTCATTATATATATATATATATATATTTCCTCCCCCCCCCCCCCCGCCCTTATAGGCAGTCTGAAGGCAACCTCCAGCAGGCACAGGCAGATGCAAACTTCAGAATGTTAAGTGGCCCTGAATGAATAAGAACTTGGGCTAAGAAGCCAAAGCTATTCCTATACTGCCTGTCCTTCCAATGCCACACTCTGGAATGATCCATCTTTCAAATTATGAAGTAAAAGGTAGAGTGACTCACCAACTACCAGGCAGTGAGGGTAAATCAGCCTTGTCATAATTTTACAGACTTCTCTTTCCACTCATGAAAACAAGTTATGTATGGTATTTACGTACATCTGTGTTGCTGGGCATTTTCCAAATGCCTCTTGGAGAACATTAAACAGGAAATTGATGCCACAGGGCAAATATTCATTCTTCCCATCCTCTCTCACAAAAACAAGTACAGATTTGCTGTGGCTAGACTGACTTCCTACAGTGTGCTATTGCTTATTCGATTTTACACTAGAAGGAAAAAAAAAAACATTCTCTGTTTCAATTCAGAGAATGTTGGAAATGGCTAAAATGCGTAAACAAAAAAGCTTCCCTCATGAGAGCACTGAAATATAGAATTCAGTGCTTTATAAAAATCACAAAATTCAAAGGTTAATGATTGTTCTTCATGCCTACTGATGAAAGTCAATTTGTATCACATTAGACACATCAAATTTGGTTTAAACAGCATGTGTTCTAATTTTCAAATGGAAAAGCTTTAAGCATCTGGCCACTGCAGCTTTTCACATAGGGATAGTATCTCTTTCCAGCCTGTTGCAGTGGTCTTTGGTTAGTGGCCTCCTCAGGTCCATTTCTCCCTATTTACTTCCTTAGCAGCCCAGAAAACATCTGAGGATTCATGAGGCTCTGGAAAAACTTAATCTTCCAGTCCCAGGAATAGAGAATGTGAGTCAGGTTAAACTATTCAATGCATTCTCTCCCCCAGCCACAGAGATTTATTCAAAGAGGGCATGTGATCTAAGCTCATCCAGTCAGAGTGTATCTTGAGGCATTTTCTGGGGAAAAAAATCATTCTGTTTTTCCTGGTGGACAAGAACACTGAAGTAATTGGCAGTCATATTAGGGTCATAATGGGGATCAGCCTTGAAATAAAGCAAATACTATGGAGGGCAGAATAGAGAAACTGAATTAAACTAGGTCCCAGATGTCACCATTTTACTGCTGGATCAAGCTTGGCCTGAAGCTCTGTCTCTGCACCATTTAACAATATAAACCATTAAACCCCCATGTTGTTTATATTAACTTGATTCAAGTTTTCTGTGATTTGTAATCAAAGTTTCATAAGTCCCATACCTATCTGTTAGAAAACATTTATAAAAGAAAGGGAAGAGGATAAAGAGAAAATCTAATGGGTTACTTTGGAGGTTAGTTTTATAACTAAATATAAAAGGCCAAGGCAAGTAAGGAAAAGAAGAGTGATTGCTATTGAGAACAGGATGAGGCAAAAACGTGTTTCACAGTGATGAGTAACCACCATAGTAACGTGGGTAGGAGACAAGTCAGTCTATGTATCTTCCTGGGCCCAGGCAGGGGTGGGGTTTAGTAGCAGGAAGGGTCTACCCTGAGGGTAAGGCCCTCTCCATCAGCTCTTGGATTGAACTACTTAGCAACATATGCTGTTTACAATTTCAAAGTCATTTGACCTCCATCCTCTTAGTTGCTCCTGACCACCTCTCTCTGAAGAATTATAGCTTTTTGATATGTCCCATTTTATGGACTGTGCAACTGAGGTCCAGAGACTCCGAGCTATATGTATACTAAGCAAGCAGTAGAGAATGGGCATAGAGTTCAGATCTTCTTAAGCATATATCAACCTTGAAGTCTGTCCTTTTTGCATTATATTTAGTATATTGGGTCCTCTAGAATGAGGCTTTGAGGTATTGACATCTGGCTTCATCCCTGCTGTTTCCTCTACTTTTCCCTTTACCAACATTAGCCAGAGTTTATTTTGTCTGGTATAATTTCCTTCAGTAGTGTATCATGCTCTGAAAGTGTCCCCTCTCTACCTCCCATGACCTGACACCATCAGAACTCCAATTTCTTCAGCCCCGTAAGAGAATAAACTGCAAGGAATGGGCTTGCTGAATGAATGTACACTGAGATGTGAAAGGCTGGTAACAACTTTAAGTGTTAGTCCTATCTCTGAACATAGGTACTCTCTAAGTAGGTATGTGGAGAGATTTTGACTTCCATCAGAAGAAGTTAATTTCTCAGTGTGAAATTTCAGGCAATGTGGCAAAATTGGAGGCAGAATATTTGGGGTAGGGGCCCTCCTGGTAATCTTTCTACATAAACCAGTCTACTCACAAGGCTCCAATCTGCTCCAGCCCACAACTTATCAGTTAACTTTGAACACACCTTGATCTTTGTTAGGAACTACTCTTTCATCAGCTAACTTGGACTTGATCACTCCCAAAGTAGCTCCATCCATCTCAAAGCTTGATTCAGCAAACTCTCCGGAGAGCTGCCTGCATGGCACAAAGCAGCTTGCAGGCACTCCAAGAGCCTGGGATGTGAATTTGACAGACACCACGTTATTTAGGTTTTTTCCAAGTGGCAAGATGCAGAGGGATGCTTCAGGAGATGGAAATTACTCGAGCAATAGTTGGGGCACTATGGAGCTATAAAAAAGCAACTTTTTGCTGTCCAGGTCTCACAGAGAACCAGAATGTAGTACAGCCCGCAGCAAGAGCTTCTGACACCCTCATGATACAAGAACTCTGGTCATCTGATCATTGCCTCAGGCTTATTTATCCTTACTCTAGTGAGTCCACTATTGTGACTCAGCTACTGTCTATCTTCACTTATTTCTCCTTCGTTCTGACTCACTTTTCCCCACTTCATGGTTTCTACTACCCCAACGCTTGTTTTGAGACTTTGAATCACATCCTTCTGGATCTCTATTGTTCTCTCCTGCCCATAACCTACTTTTTGTCTCCATTCAAAGACTCCAGGAAAGGATATGTTTGGGTCCATTGGTTATTGTCTAGTTCTGAGCATCTACTTTGGGCTAAGTTCTCAAACTAGGCCCCCTCATGAGTTCCCTGTGGACCAGGCAACAACCCCTGGTTTAACTAGTCTTGTGCTTCTGAGCATGGCAACCCTTGGCAGGTCTCTGGCATGCTAAAGACTCCACCCGGGAGATTTCCTTCTCCTCTCCTTTTAGCAACAATTCTTTTCCAACCAAAACAAAAACAAAGACTAGACTAGGCACAACAGAATGACAGGTCACCATGTACATGGTGTAAAGTACTAAGTAAGTGTAAGGTGCTAAGTGCCATGTGAAAAATAAAGTAGGAAAATACTAGGCTACCAAAAAACATGATCTCATTTAATTGAGACCTAAAGAGAGTGTTATATATTCCAAATGCACCTTAAGAACAGGATAGTTGAGAATCACAATGGTAGTTCATAGGAACACAAAGTATAAGAGCTAGACAGTACATGGCAGGCCACTTTTCCAGCCCTCTCTTTTCATAGTTGGAAGAAGCCCATAGAAGTTAACTGACCACTTAATTAATTCACCTGTCAGAGATTAACCCTGACACCTGGCCAGTAAACCACCAGTCTATGTTTCTGAACGAGTAATGGATTTTTCCTTTCTTAATAATGGAATGGATCACATTTAATGCTCAAAGAACTGAACTGATTGTACCAGTGAATGTGGACAAGGGCAAATAGCAAAGTTGGAACATAGTGGTTTGAAGTATTTATACAAAATAACGTCTGTGTTTTCTACAGAGTGCAGAATATAGTGAGATGTAACAGAAAAAGGCCAAAAAGTACGAGTTTAGAATCTCAGATTCAAGACTTATTCCTGCCACCAACCAGCTGTGTACACTTGGGATGACTATCAACTTTCCAGGCCTCAGGTTCTTCATCTAGGGAAATATTAGGCCAGACAACCACTCAGACCCCATGTACCATGACTCCTCCAGCTCTGCCCATTCTGGCAATTGCAACACCCACTTTTTGGCGTTAAGTTCAGTGGGCCAAGAGTACCCAACCAGATGATTGCCAGTTGACTGAACTAAGGATTTAATAAGATGTTATCAGAAGTATCTGAAGGCAAATGGACTATGAAATGATTTGGCCTTTCAAGAAATCTTGGCTTAGATTTGTTACTGTTTCCAAAATTACCAGGAAAGGCATTTAAACTCGTAACATTTCATAGAGAAAAAAAAGAAAAGGGTTTCTATAGTGTACCATATATGCAGACACTTAAGCGTTTCTTTGTTCCTGGTAAGTTGAAAATGGAAGAGACATGACAATTATCCAGTACACAGAGTGGCATTTTAATATACTATATCAGGAATAAATTTTGATGAATGTGAAACTAAAACTGGATTATGTAGACAGAAGGGTCTCCTGCTTGGAAGTTATACTCTGAGATCGCCAATGAGTCTTTAGACCACTGGCAGTTCCGCCATGGATGGTGATACCTTGAACAGGTCTAAGGGGTGCCACTCACGTGGAACCTATGTGGGTAGGGCCCTCTGGAGTTGTACCCTGCACAAGTCACAGTGTACCCCGTAGTGACCCTGACCACAGAAACAATAGTGATTTCTTTCAGAATGCCATGTGTGGTAAATGAAACCTAAGCAGTCTGCCTGGCTTACTGGCTCTTCTTGTATTCAGAACAAGCAGATATGCAACACAAAATTATTTCAGCTGGACAAAGAAAACATATTTTTATTTACTTAGCCAGCTCTCAATCACTGTCACATTGAGTTGTAGTAAACGCACAGTACCAAGAATAGCCTGAGTTTTAATCCCAGCTTTTGCGTTTCCTACGAGTTATGTGAGCCTTGGGAATGCTGCTTAACCTCTGTGTGTATCAGTTTCCACATGTGTAACGTGAGGATGCTAATAGTACCTGATGGTAGGGTTTTTATAAGAATTGAATTAAACATGTACATATTTCAAAATCCTTAGAACAGTGCCGGGCACATACTAAGCTTTATGTATGGATTTGTTAAATAAGTAAAAAATACAAGTACCTGTTTGTTATCATTTACTGACTGTTCCAGCATAATTTATCTATTAAACAAAATATTATATTAGTCTACATGTTGAGGGAGCTCCCAGTTATACACTTCCAGTTATACACACTGGAAGTACACTTCCAGTTATACATCTGACTAAAATTTTACTGATACGATAATTAAAGCTGAGAGAAAAATAATATATTGAGAGTTGTTTAAAACCTCTCCTTCTCTAAAATAGACTAGACGACGTGAAAAATATGAGTTACATTCTTAGCAATAAGGTACTATTTAAGATTTTGAAACAAATATTAGGTTCAGTATTTTGGACATAAATTGGATTGTTAGTAAAGGTGAATACCTTCTTACAGGTTTCACTTCTTCTTTCAAAGTCATAAATATAAATTGTTTTCCTAAGCTGACTATTATCCATTTCATTATGAGACTATGTAAATTCAAAGAAGTTAATTTGCTCTACTAATTTGAATTTATTACCCAAATAGCATAACAACAATATTAGAAGGAAGGAAATACCATTAACACTTATTCCATAACATACCAGTTGTTTTTATTTTGCTTTGTTTCTTTCTATATCAAGTGGTTGGGGAGAAAAAAGTAAGATGCTTAGTAAGCCTCAGTCATCTGTCCTCTTTCCTTATCCACTGGGAGAAGTTTTTATCCATTCAGTAAATATTCGTTGAACATTTCCTATGTGCCAAGCACTGTTCCAGGTGCCTTGATATGGTTATGAACAAGACAGCCTAAGGCCTCAGTCCTCAAAGAACTTAATTCTAGTTGGGAATAAATAAGTAAATCAATAAATAAACAAAATAATTCCAGACCTTTTGGGTTCAGGGAAGTCCCCTCTGAGGATATTTGAACTGATAGAAGAATGTTAAAGGAGGTATTAACATAGGCCATCCAAACGCGCTGAAGGCATCTGGAGGAACACGTGCAAAAGCCCTGGCGTGGGAGCCAGCTTAACATATTTGAAGAAGCGAAAGGCGGCCAACGGGAATGGGATTTGTCAGCAGAGGCCCAGGAGACAGGCAGGAGTCAGCTTAGTAGGGCCTGTAGGCCATGGTGAAGAGCTTAAGATCTTATTTTAAGTGCAACAAGAAGCCTTTGGAAGAGTTTAACCAGAGGTAGCACATATTCTGTTGTTACTCTTAGGCTACGCTGGTTGTTTAGTGGACAGTGAATTATGGTGAGGCAAGAGCACCAGGCAGACCCATCAGTAGTCTATCCAATCGCAGTAGTCAAACCAAGAGAGGATGGTGGCTTAGACTCAAATGATGGCAGTGGAAATGGACTAGAGTAGATGGATTCAAGGTATATTTGGAAGTAGCACCTACAAACTTCCCAATGGATTAGATGCAGAGAATGAGGGAAAGGAAGAATCTAGAATGATTGAGATCTCAGTTTTTTGGGTTAAGCAATTGGGTATATGATGGGAGTATATACTTAGACTGAGAAAGAAGCATATTTAGGACAGAACTCGAATTCTTCATTTTAAAGTACATTTAGTTTGTAATGCCTATTTGGATTCAACTGGAAATGTCAGTTGTGCAACTGGATACACAGGTCTGAAGCTTAGGTCAATTACATACCTGGGAGACATCAACAGATAGTAACATTTAAAGCCATGGAACCAGAAGAAAATGAAGGAGAGAGAATTGAAAATTAGACCCTGCAACAGTCCAACTTTCAGACTTCAGGCAGAGGAGAAAGAGCCAGCTATAAAAACTAAGACTAGTTCAGTGGTTTAGGAAGAAAACCAAGACAATATGATGTTCCTGAAGTCCAGAGCACAAATTGAGTCAAAAACGAGAGAGTTCTTATGAATGCAGTTAACAGGTCAAGTAAAGTGAGAATGAAGACTTATCCATTTGATTTGGTAATGTGGAGACTTCTGGAGATTTTGACAAGATCAGTTTTATTGGAGTCCTAGAGATTAAAGCCAGAATTGAGTAGTTGAGATTGAATAAATGTAATGCAATTGCAGTAAAAATCTAAATAGAATATTTCTTAACAATTGACAAATTGATTCTAAAATGTATATAGAAAAGAAAAGGGCCAAGAATAGCCAAATTACTCTTAAAGATCAGTGAGGGATTTTTTCATATAAGATACCAAGACTTGTTAAAAATCTAAAATAGTTATGGAACATTGATATACGGACATGCATGGCATTGCATACTTTCCCCGGTGGCTCAAACAGTATAAGAATCTGCCTGCAATGCAGGAGACCCAGGTTCAATTCCTGGGTTGGGAAGATCCCCTGGAGAAGGGAATTGCTACCCACTCCAGTATTCCTGCCTGGAGAATTCCATGGACAGAGGAGCCTGGCAGTCTATAGTCCATAGGGTTGCAAAGAGTCAGACATAACTGGGTGACTAACACTTTCACTTTCATCAAGACTTGTTAAAAATCTAAAATAGTTATGGAACATTCATATGTGGACATGCGCGGTCAGTTTTCATTCCAGTCCCAAAGAAAGGCAATGCCAAAGAATGTTCAAACTACCACACAATTGCACTCATCTCACACTCTAGCCAAGTAATGCTCAAAATTCTCCAAGCCAGGCTTCAATAGTATGTGAACCATGAACTTCCAGATGTTCAAGCTGGATTTAGAAAAGGCAGAGGAACCACAGATCAAACATCCACTGGATAATCGAAAAAGTTAGAGAGTTGCAGGAAAACATCTACTTCTGTTTTATTGACTATGCCAAAGCCTTTGACTGTGAGGATCACAACAAACTGTGGAAAATTCTTCAAGAGATGGGAATACCAGACCACCTGACCTGCCTCTTAAGAAATCTATATGCAGGTCAGGAAGCAACAGTTAGAACTGGACATGGAACAACAGACTGGTTCCAAATAGGAAAAGGAGTATGTCAAGGCTGTATATTGTCACCCTACTTATTTAACTTATATGCAGAATACATCATGAGAAATGCTGGACTGGAGGAAGGACAAGCTGGAATCAAGATTGCCAGGTGAAATATCAATAACCTCAGATATGCACAGATGATACCACCCTTATGGCAGAAAGCAAGGAAGAACTAAACAGTCTCTTGATGAAAGTGAAAGAGGAGAGTGAACGAGTTGGTTTAAAACTCAACATTCAGAACACTAAGAGCATGGCATCCGGTCCCATCACTTCCTGGCAAATAGATGTGAAAACAGTGGCTGCCTTTATTTTTCTGGGCTCCAAAATCACTGCAGATGGTGACTGCAGCCATGAAATTAAAAGACACTTGCTCCTTGGAAGAAAAGCTGTGATCAACCTAGATAGCATATTTAAATGCAGAGACATTACTTTGCCAACAAAGGTCCGTTTGGTCAAAGCTATGGTTTTTCTAGTAGTCATGTATGGATATGAGAGTTGGACTAATAAAGAAAACTGAGCACCAGAGAACTGACACTTTTGAACTATGGTGTTGGAGAAGACTCTTGAGAGTCCCTTGCACTGCAAGGAGATGAAACCAATCCTAAAGGAACTAAGTCCTGAATATTCATTGGAAGGACTGATCTTGAAGCTGAAACTCCAATATTTTGGCCACCTGATGTGAAGAACTGACTCATTGGAAAAGACCCTGATGCTGGGCAAGATTGAAGGCAGGAGGAGAAGGGGACGACAGAGGATGAGATGGTTGGATGGCATCACCAACTCAATGGACGTGAGTTTGAGTAGGCTCCGGGAGTTGGTGATGGAGAGGGAGGCCTGGCATGCTTCAGCCCATGGGGTCACAAAGAGTCGGACACAACTGAGCGACTGAACTGAACTGAACTGATGCATGGCATTGCATGACAGGTTATTAGTCAATGGAATGGCTGGTTATCTATATGGAAAGAGTAAAATTGAATCCCTGCCTCACATCATTCTGGTGTATCAATTATAGGTGGATCAGGGATGTAAAGTGAAAGCCAACATTATTTTGTCCTGTAGGAGAAAATTTTTTGAAATTTTATAACCTCAAGGTAGAGAAGAATTTCTTAAGATAAAGTTCTAACCATTAAAGCAATGAATAATAAATTTGCATTAAAATTAAAAACAATTTATTTCTCAAAAGAGACCATTTAGAAAGTGAAAACTTAAATCACAAAGTAGAACAGGGGATGTTTGCAACAACTACAACCACAATGGATTAGAATCCAGGATATCTCAAGAACTACCAATCAATATCACAAGACAAGTGACTTGGCAGAAAAAGCAAAGAACATACAGAAAAATGTCATAGTAGAGAAATCCTTAATGATAAATTGACATATGGAAAGACAAGTGCAAGTCCATCAGTCGTGTCTGACTCTTTGCCACCCCATGGACTGAAGCCCACCCGGTTCCTCTGCCCATGGAATTCTCCAGGCAAAAATACTGAAGTGGGTTGCCATTCCCTTCTCCTGGGGATATTCCCAACCCAGGGATTGAACCTAGGTCTCCTGTATGTTAGACAGAAAAGATGTCCAGCCTTTTTAATAAATTTTAAAATGCAAATTAAGATGATAATGAGATAATACTTTACATCTGCTGAATTGACAAAATTAGGAACTCAAGCAATACCAGGTATTGAAAAGGATGCAGTAATCAGAAACTCTTAAAAATTCTTCTGAGAATTCAAATTGGTAAAACCAACTTAAACTATTAACATTATTTTATAAAATTGAATAATCACATAGCCGAACAATTCCATCCCTGATAATATCCTAATGAAATCAGTGTCTTGTTCATTGCCTCACTCTTCATTAACAGTACAAATGAGAAACAACACAAACATCTACTGACCAGAAAATGGATTAATAAATTATAGAACATTCTCATAATGCATTATGTTTAAGTATAAATGTTTTACATTTAAGAATGAACTGTAGCTACATCAAACAATATGGAAGAATCAAAGTCCATACATAGAGAATGATACTATTTTTTATAACATTCAAAACCAAAAAGAAAAAAATAAGCATCATATTTTTTGGTGATTTGTTCTTGTCGTTCAGTCACTAGGACATCTGACTCTTTGTAATCCCATGGGCTGTAGAGTGCCAGGCTCCTCCGTCCTCCACTATCTCCCAGAGTTTGCTCAAATTCATGTCCTTTGAGTCAGTGTTTGGTGATAACACTATCCAAAACCCAACTTAAGTTATCATCGCAGACCCATGTCAAAACAGGGCTTCTCTGAGGAGCAGACAGTTTGAATTGGTGCAACTGAGGAACTGAGGAATAAACTTTTTGTTCTGCGATTTGTCACCAAGGGTCTTCAAGAAGTTCACACATACACACATGCCCTGCCCTGCCCTGCCCAGGTTTGACCCAGAGGTGAGGGGCAAGGAAGGAACACAGAACACTGGAATCTGAATCTGAATTTGTGGGTGGTTCCTCCCTCACTGCAGAAGACTTTTTTGTCCTGTGGAATAGGAACTTGCTTCATATCCTATCCAATGTATTCCTGCTCTATGGCTTCTTAGAATAAACTATGGTTTATTGGCTCTTCATAGCCTTTTGTGTTCTTCCCCAGTGGCTCAAATGATACAGAATCCGCCTGCAATGCAGAAGACCTGGGTTCAATCTCTGGGTCAGGAAGATCCCTCGGAGAAGAAAATGGCAACCGACTTCAGCATACTTGCCTGGAGAATTCTGCCGACAGAGGAGCCTGGTGGGCTACAGTCCATGGAGTCACAAAGAGTCAATATTTTCTATTTCAAAAAGCCAAATTTTTGCAAATCTAAAGATCTTACCCTCTGGCTATTTTATCTCCCTCAGTTAGTCAATCAGTCGGTCATTTAGTCATGTCTGACTCTTTGCAACCCCATGGACTACAGCGTGCCAGGCTTCCCTGTCCATCACCAGCTCCCGGAGCTTGCTCCAACTCATGTCCATTGAGTCAGTGATGCCATCCAACCATCTCATTTTCTGTCGTCCCATTCTCCTCCTGCCTTCAATCTTGCCCAGCATCACAGTCTTCCAGTGAATCAGTTCTTCACATCAGGTGGCCAAAGTATTGGAATTTCAGCTTTAGCATCAGTCCTTCCAATGAATATTCAGGACTTATTTCCTTTAGGATTGGTTTCATCTCCTTGTAGTCCAAGGGACTCTCAAGAATCTTCTCCAACACCAGTTCAAAAGCATTCATTCTTCTGTGCTCAGCTTTCTTTATGGTCCAACTCACATCTGTACATTACTACTAGAAAAACCCTAGCTTTGACTAGATGGACCTTTATCTCCCTAGGTAATTAAAAAACTATTTTGAAATTCAAAAATCTAGGCAGTGACCTCTTTGTTCTCTGCTGTATCAAATACTCCTCCTTTCCTAGGACAATAAGCCTTGGATTCAAGGTATACTGTTAATGGCAATGAGGGTGAAAAAAACATAAACTACTGAAAAATTCAAGAGATATTAAAAATATTATTTTCCTTTGCTTCTTAGCATAGGATTCCCTGCCCTTCAGAACAAGATCCCTTTCTATCATTCTGGTTGCTCTGCCTGATACTTTGTCAATGCATTTTGCATTCAAGCTACAACTGATTTCATAGTTGTAATTCCCAAGAGCACAGAGCACTTTGAGGGCATCATGCCTTTGCACATGTGGTTTCCTTTTGCCTGAAATACCTTCCTTTTAAGCCTTCCTCCTCATTTTATAAGATACACTCCTAAACTGGAGATTGAGCTATTTTCTGTCACTGCCAAACTCAGCTTTCTCAGGTTGAAAGTGAAGTCGCTCAGTCGTGTCCGACTCTTTGCGACCCATGGACTGTAGCCTACCAGGCTCCTCCCTCCATGGGATTCTCCAGGCAAGAGTACTGGAGTGGGTTGCCATTGCCTTCTCCAGGGGATCTTTCCAACTCAGAGATCGAACCGGGGTCTCCCACATTCCAGGCAGACCCTTTAACCTCTGAGCCACCAGGGAAGCTGGAGCTATGCAAACCAGCTTCCTTTTTAGCCATCAGAACTCCTGTTGGTTTCTGTCAATAGGGGGCACTAAAGGAAGACCGGGAGATGGGAAGGCATGAGGAAGTTGAAGGGACTAGTTCCTTCCTATTTGCTTGCTGTTTCCGTAAAGTCACCTAGCAGTGACCTTTATTTTGACAACAGCAATTGTTTCCATCCCTTGAAGAACCAGCTTCATACCTTCCTCAGAAACACCAGCACTAGCCAGCCATATCTCCTCCTCCAAGGTCTGGGTCCCACCTGTGCATAGTATTTCATTCAGCTTCTAAATTCTAATAACTCTGATCTCTTCCTTTGGTTTGCTCAGACCTAGGAGGTGGTAGTTGCTTCCTGAAGTTGTTGTCTCTATGAAACCTCAGTGTTCCCTTTTTGCATTTTCAGTTCTCCAAGACCTGACTAACTAATTTCTAATACTAAATTTTCTCTGTTGGAATTCTTAATTTGCTTTTGTTTCCCTGACTGATACTTGTTCTCTGTTAAGTGAAAGGTAGCAGAATATGCCACCTCAAAATATGCCATTTTGACATAAGGATTGTTTAGAGCTGAAGGAAACTGAGAAGAAATAGATACAAGAAAAGCCCTGTGCCCTCTCCCTATTTGCCTAAAAGACATAAATTTGTAAAGGTGCTCCCCACTCCCTTCTCTACCAGGAAGAAGTTAATTACCCCAGAGATATCTACTTCACAGACCTTACTGGTTAGTCCTTATGTTCCATTAAAAAACCTTCCGCAATTTACTGCCCTAGAAACGCAAAGTCTTTTCCCTTTTTCTAGTCACTTTTCTAAAAAAAATCTATTATTTTTTTTGGCAAGATGCTATCGAGCACAAGTTCTAACCACCCCTTTGAGTTATTCATCACTGACTGCTCCCATGTATGTGTGCAATGCATGCACTGATAGATTTTTGCTTGTTTTTCTCTTGTTAATCTGTTCTTTTGTCAGTCTAGTTTACAGAGTCTCAGCCAATAAATCTTGGATGGGTAGAAGGAAAAGAGTTTCCTTCCCTGCATAGGACTACCTGGACCATTCATGCACTCCCTCCTCATCAAAATGTTTGTTTTTGTGCTTCCCCACTGCCTTTCAGATGACTCCTTTGAAGTGCTTATCACAGTATGTTATAATGACTTTCTTAAATGAGTGTCCCATCCCTGTGTTAGACTCTCAGATGTAGAGATTTTGTCTTATTCATCTTTATGGTACCTGTGCCTGTCACAGTAAATATACACTCAATAAACTGGTCCTTGAATTAACAAATGAACAATCAAATGATTGCATGAATGCTATAATAGCCATGTATTTTATCCTGTTAAAACTACAATGACATCTCTTCATCAATAGAATAAATCCCAAAGCATCCCTCCATCTGGCCCTTTCCTCTTCAGTTTTATCTCCTTCCCACCCCTTTTATTTCAGCAGCATTGAATGGCTCTCAGCTCTCAGAACACCCCTCCAGGCCTCCGTCCTCATTGTCCTTTTGTTGTCTGAAAAATGGGGTGTGAGAGGATCGTCATGTTCCAGGTCTCCAGTGAATCCCTAGCACTGGCCGCCAAGTGAGGATCCTTGGCTTTGCACAGGAAAGAATTCAAAAGCAAGCCACAGTAAAGTGAAAGCTCATTTATTTAGAGAGATACACACTCTAGGAACAGAATGTGGCCCGTCTCAGGAGGCGAGAGGGGCCCTGGTAGGTACATGTTCCATAGACAGATTGCAGCCCATCTCAAAAGATGAGAGGACCCTGAGGTGAGGGGGTGGTTAGTTTTTACAGACCGGATAACTTCATAGGCTAAAGTAAAGAATGGGAGGAGTATTCTAACTACTTTGGAGAAGGGCTGGGGATTTCAGGGGTTTGGGGCAGCGCCCACTTTTTGGCCTTTCAAGGTCAACCTTGGAATTGTCATGGCATCTTTGGGCATGACATTTAGCATATGCTAATGTATTATAATGAGGGTATAATGAGGCTCAAGGTCTGCTGGGAGTCGAACCTTTCACCATCTTGGGCCTTGTATGTTCTAACTGGCTTTTGTTGTATCCTGTTCTTCTTAATGGTTGTGTCATTCTTTTCATTGTCGTGCCCTGCCCTCTTCCTTTCTGTCTCACTTTCTTCCTAAAATGCTTTGTTTATGTCTGACTTCCTTACTACCCTGCAAGCTATTCATGGTGTTCCTTTATTTCCACTGTCTAGCAGGGTCCTGGGATACAGTAGCTACTCAATGTATAATTATTAAATAAGCATTTCCATACTATTGCAGTTTCCATTATAATTTTTGGTCTCTGCACAATACTTCTTGTAGGTTATGTGCCACAATTTACTTAATCACTACCTTATTATTGGATATAAAGACTTTTTCCAGGTTCACTATTATAATCAATGCAGTAGAGTATTTTTTGTGCAAACAGCTTGTTTTCTCATAAAGAGAGTTATAATTTTTTTTTTTCTTTTTCTTACGAGAAGGGTAGAATATGAGTTAGTGGGAAAAAAAGAGGAGTTTCATTTTTCCCAGTTGGTGTCGATGGTAGGCCATTGATGGTAGGTTAGAGGATGACCGGGCTTCCTTGGTGGCTCATATGGCAAAGAATCTGCTTGCAATGCAGGAGAACAAGTTTGTTCCCTGGGTCAGGAAGATCCCCGGGAGAAGGGAATGGTTACCCACTCTAGTATTCTTGCCTGGAGAATTCCATGGACAGAGGAGCCTGGTGGGCTAGAGTCCATGTGATTGCAAAGAATCAAACACGACTGAGTAGCTAACATACTTAGAGGATGTTTGGGAGGGGTCCTCATGTGTTTAGAAGGCCAATGAAATAATTTGATTCACAAGTTAAAATAGTTTCCTAATAACTTCCTAATCAAGGTATTCACATCCAAGTATTCTAGACCAAGTATATCTATATGCCTGAATCCTCATTATCTCCAGCTTCTCTTTGAGCACACAGAAGCAGAAAGAAATTAGGTGACATTTGACCTTAAAAATGGGGTGGTTGGAGTTTGAGGAACAGGATAATATATAATTAGTCAATAGAAATGAAAATCTGCAGAAACCACTATCTTTGAATCATTACCAAAGTTTGATTTCACTCTATTTGGAAACCTCCAAAATATAAAGAAATCTCTTAATACGTAAAACAGAAACACTCATGAAAATTTGTTTAAATAGAAGTTCCCTCTATTGAACTTTCTTTTCCTAAATAGTTTTCATTTTGTAATTGGAGGTGTGTTTCCAACCTGACATGAAGTCTAGCCCGCATTCTTTCCTAAGCTGTTTTCTGACCATTATAGTTTTGTTAGGTAGTTAGAATAGGGAAAAGGAGTCCAGAATGGCGGTGGCTAAAAGACCTGGAAGGGAAAAGCCCACGAAAATAGAACAAAGGAAGGTCCGAGGACCAGAGTGAGAACCTCAGGTAAAACAAACAACACTCCTGGCTGGCCCAATTTACATAAGATAGGCCCAGGGACAGAGAAACATATAAAAAGAGGAGCCAAAACCCTCTTCTCTCTCTCTCTCTCCCGGGCGATGGGACGATCTTCTCTTCGCTTGGATCAACGTGCCCTCATGCCTCGAAGATGGATTTTCCTGTTTTTATCTAAATAAAATAGAGCTGTAACACTGAGCTGTAACACTGATTTATCTAAGAGCTATAACACTGTCCGAGACCTGAGAGCTATAACACGGTCTGTCCAAGACCCGAGAGCTGTGACCTGCCGAGGTGGCTTTAATGTCCGTCACTCCAAATTTTTGTTGTGATGAGACAAAGAGCCGAGGAGCATACACTCGCCTGACAGTTTCAAACAGGTTTAGAATTGCCAAGTTAAAGAAGAGAGAGGTAGACAGACAGAGGAAAGTGATGCAAGCCTAAAATTGACTTGACTTCTAGCTTTGGGACAGAATGCTTCATGGATCTGTGGCCTCATCCATAAATTGAGTAGAAGGTCCCCAAAGCCCTTTCTAACTCTGGCTTTCCATGACCTTAGATGTTTTAGTCCTGATATGTGCAGAGACCTCAGTGAAGCTCAAATTAGCTTTTGTCTTCCCTGAGTTTCAAGAACACAGAGCGCAACCTAATTTCCTTGCAGATATAAGGCATCTTGCATCCCCCTGTCCAGATTTAAAAAAAAAAAAGCAAAAAAAGCCCAAAGAATTAACTGTTGTGATTCCTCAGGAAATGTGTGCCTACTTTATTCATTATGATTTGTATGTTCTCCTTCCTCCAGATCTTTATGGAATCTGACTTGAACTCATTTTGCATTCTTTGTTGACAGAGAGTCCTGAAATAAATCTCCTACAATCTGCAAAAGACATTGTTGCCCAATTTAGCTGAACCTAATCAGGAGAAATCTAATGGAAGTGAATGGCTTTTCCTTGCAATTTATCAGGACTGTTTTTAATTTTATATTGCTATTGTTGTTGTTTTTAGCCCAGGGTTAGAGTATATTCACTTCGATTTGGAGAAGTCGCCCTGGGCCGTACCACATGCCCCGGGCTTGGTTTGCAGATAAGGAAATGACTGTTGTCTTCTCTGCCCCTTCAGGTTTACCCACAATTTGTCAAAAGAAAAGGCATTCATACAGTTCCATGGTTCATTTTTTTTTCAGTTCCTCCAATTTCCTCTCCAAAAGCACATGCAGCTGTTTATAAAATGCCTCTATTTAGAAGTCCTCTTTAGGAGGCAAAAGGAAATCTTAGGCTTCTTTCAGATAATGTTTTGTGAATGAGGCTGAGAATAAATAATATATTACTGTTTTTAAGGAGAAAATTCACTGCTGCCACCCCTACCAAGAGGGATCAGTATCCTCACCATGGACCTCTGCTTAGGAAAGGTGGCATTCAAAGGCAACCAGCCGTCTCTGCTGCCGGCTCATCAGGGTGGGGGCCAGGACCGCCATGCTCCAGTTTAACTAGCTGGGAGGGACTGTTTTCAAGGGGAATGGAGGTCATTAAACAGGGCAGCCCTTATTTGGCTATCTCAGCATTCTGAAGTGATGCTAGACATGGAAAGTGATGAAAATCAAACAGGAATGTTCAATAAGGGCAACTGGTCACTCTTAGGAAAGCAGATTTCCCCTGTACTATTCCTCTTTGTTTGAATTCAAGCAGTGAACCTTGCAAAGTCCAACTAATGTGAAATGATCCAGTAAGTCATGACACAGTTCAATATATATTTTAAATACAAGCCAGAATTTGTCATTTAGTTTGAATGTTGCTTAAAATTAGAACTGTTCTTTTATCACAATTATAGCCTCAGTTTAGTAGAAGGCAGTATTTCGGTTCTTTGTCTTCATAAGCAAGCGATTGCATATTCAGCAGTCAACAAACTCTTATTGAACACCTACTGTGTGCTAGTCTGATTCTGATTCAGAACCTTGATTCTTGTCCCATTCACCACATTATTTTTAATGCAAAAATTAAAACTAATATGTTATATTTTAAGGTCTTTTCCTATTTTTCTGTAGGCTGGCAGAGAGAAAATTGCCCAGGCAACTTCTACTACTACTGAGATCTGGAGATACAGTCTTAAAAAGAAAGAAAAGTTCCCTGCCCATGTGGAGGTGTCTTTCTTTCTCCAGAGAGAAGCAGATGGGTAAGTAAATAATTGAAAAATAGTTATAGATAATTGAAAAATAATTATAAATAATTGTAAATTTTGGGTAATTAAAAAAAACTAAAACAGGATCTTTTGATAGAGACTGGCAAAGTAAGGGACAACTCCTCCAAGGTGATTGTGGAAGACTCATTCAGGGGGTCTCGTATGATCCTGGGCTTCCCTGGTGGCTCAGTGGTAAAAGAATCTGCTTACAGTGCAGGAGATGTGTGCAGGAGATAGAGGTTTGATCCCTGGGTCAGGAAGATCCCCTGGAGAAGGAAATGGCAACTCACTCCAGTATTCTTGCCTGGGAAGTCCCATGGACAGAGGAACCTGGCAGGCTACAGTCCATGGGGTCACAAAAGAGTCAGACACAACTTAGCAACTAAATAGCAACAACATATGATCTTAGACCTGAATTATGAGGAAGGCCCCAGCCATGGAAAAATTGGAGGAAGAACCTGGGGAGCATTCAGGGAAAGCCCCAAGGAGGTAACCTTGGTATAGTCAAGGAATAAGAAGGACAAGCTGCCTGCAGGGCTATGAGTTAAAAGAGATCTACGAGAGGAGGTCATAGAGATGGGAAGGGGCTGGATAATATAAGTCCTGTAGACTATGGTAAAGTACAACTGGATAACATTGAAAGACTGCAAGGTATCAATATTATTTGTGCTTTAAATTTATCATTCTGGCTGATTTATGGAAAACAGGTGGAAGCAAAAAGGCTAGTAATTAAATTAAAGTAATTGTGATAAGCAATTAGTAGCTTAATATTGGCAAAGACAGGAAGTAGAGTGGATGGATTTGAGATGTTTTAGAAGCAGAACCTCTAAACTTGCTGAATAATTAGATATGGAGGTGAGGGATAGGTAGGAAACCAGGAAAAAGGTTAAGGTTTGAAAAACACAGAATGACAGTGTCATGAGATGGAGAATTGAATTCACAGAGGAAAAGATTTGACGTGAAGGTGGGAATGGAGAATTCTTTGCACCTTGTTACATGGGAGATTTCTTTTGGACATCTGACTGGAGATATGAAGACTGGAGAAATTAAGTAGGTACAATTGGTTTGTAAAAGATGATCTAAAACTATGGGAGAAGAAAAAGTAGGAAGCCCAGGACTGGGCCATGAGGCACTCCAACATTAGAAGGTCAGGACAGAGTGACAAGGAAATTAGCATAGTACTTAATATACTGTAAATGGAGGCCAAATGATGGATGTAAAATGCATTAGAGGAAGAATCAAAGGTATCATACACGTGCTGAAAACTGCAGCACTCGAGCATGTTAACTTCCTGCTGTGGTGAAAATAAAGGTGAAATTCATTTCATCTGAGTTAGCAAATATCATGGAAAAATAAATGATCTTTATTCCATGAGGGTATTTATAACACGTGATGTCTCTGCATCACTGCCACCCTTGTAAGCAGTTCTTCAGGTGCCATGATTTGTCTCAGATAGGGGTGCTCTGTGTCCTGGGATGAGTTTGGGGAAAGCTATAGCACACCTGTGTTTATTCATGATTTGGAGAGTCCTGTTTGGTAATACTGAGTCATTTCCCCAATGCTTCGAGAAATTAGATAGGGTGGGGATCGTACTTATATGTGTAAAATCTCTGGCTTAGTTCTACAGGAGTGATGGTCCAGTCTAGTCAGTTCTTAGAAACCAAACCCTTCAAGTCTTCTACAGGGACAGCTCGCATGTTAATATGAAACGTGAGGCATGCCAGCACTAATCAAGACAGCATCCAGTGGCCCAGGCAGTGGCCAGGGGCTTTGGAACCAGGCCATCTGTCTTCAAATCCCAGCTCTGCCATTTTCTGGCTACGTGTCCTAAGACAAGTTACCCAAGTTCTCCAAGTCTCAGTTTCCTCATCTGTTAATGATGACGATACTTCACAAGCTTGTTATGAGCTTTAATGAGATACCATGTGCCGAGTGACTAACCCCTGGGCCTCGATGAGTTGCTGGGAGATCCTCAAAAAATCTTGGTCTCTTCTCTCTTCATCCCAGTAACATGCTCTAACCCACTAAAACCCCAAGGTAATTCTGATTCTGGCCCCATTCACTACATTACTTTTTGAATGTAAAAATTAAAACTAAAATGTTATACTCATAGATCACTTCCTGAATCAGTGATCCTTTTTGTGAGCTGGCAGAGAGAAAATTGTCTAGGCAACTTCTATTGCTATTACAGTATGAGAAAAATTGTCACTCAGAGAGCAGCACTGTTTCT
Organism: Cervus canadensis; assembly: GCF_019320065.1. Classification (NCBI taxonomy): domain Eukaryota; kingdom Metazoa; phylum Chordata; class Mammalia; order Artiodactyla; family Cervidae; genus Cervus; species Cervus canadensis. The sequence goes on from NC_057392.1 coordinate 84,450,875, forward strand.
CAGTCTGGTTAATTTCCTCAGCATTGGGACAGTGCTGAAACTTCCTATTTAAATTCTAGAATTTGAATTTAGTATCTAAACCCAGTAATAACAGAAAAACTTCCGAGCAACTGCTTGCCAGGTTTCTCTATGATACACGGTTCAATAAATCTGTCACCGAACCATTGCCATTTTTTCTCATTTAATTTGTTAATTCAACTAGTATATACAAAGGCCCTACTAGTGCCCAACACAAGGTAGACATGGGAGTGACCGTGATGAGCAAGGTGGACACAGTCCCTGCCCTCACTCTTGCACAGGCCGAGGTTAAACAGCCCGTTCCACTGGCAGAGAAGTGGCAGCCCTCCCCTGCTCCATTCACAAGAGGTCATTCACTTACACGCAAATGCAACTTGTTTAAGATTCCTGGAATTGTTTGGAAATAGGAACTAAAGGTTATTGCCATCTTTTCCCAGACAGCTTTCTCTTTAATCGAGGAATAGGACCTACTTCTTTGTCTGTATATTTTTAATTATAAAAATAACACATGCTTGCTTTAAAATGTGTTAATTTCTCCTAAAGTGGGAAGCTTCTTCTCCTTGCCAGAAGAGAAGCAATTAGAATTTGGTATCTACACTTTCCAGGCTTTTTTTTCTAAGAAGATACAAATGCATATCTATGCATACCCACTCCCATGTCCCATGGATACCCAATGTTTTGTTTGCTTTGTTTTTAACAAATATCATACTGTTTTGTAACTTGATTTTTTTTTACTTAGCAGTGTGTTATGGACATATTTCAGCATATTAATCTAACTGCATTTTTAGTGTGCTACATAATAGTTATAGAATTAATCAATCATACTTGTTTTTTAACCTTCTATCACTAGAACTTCTATTTGTTTCCAATTTATTGATATTAGAGACAATTACTTAGTTAATGTTCTTGTACATATATATTTTCTCATTTGTATGGCTTATCTGGACTAGAATCCTTTAAGTGAAATTGCTAGGTCAAAGAAGTTGTGCGTTTTAAACTTTGAAAATTTAAAATTGCCTTCAAGAAAGATGACACCCAATTCAGTTTCCTGTCAACACCATGTGAAAATACTCACTTCCTCCCTCTCTGAATATTATTATTCTTAAGTTTGCCAGTCTGATGGGAAAAATGGAATTTCATTCTAGTTTGCAAACTTCTGGTTTCTACTCTGACATGTAGAAAGCTTGGAAAACACCATTTTCTTACAAGGATAATCTGGACAAGCTGAAAATCAATGACTTTTCTTAGATACATCACAGAATTTAAGTTTCAAGGTAAACCACACCCTGAAATCTGGAGAGACAGGTGCATCCAGAGAGAGACAACAGAAGTCAGTGGACCAATAAGGGTGTGACCACTTAATTTAACTAGTAATTGTGACGAATAGCTGGAGGCAGAGAATGGACTAGTGTGACTGAGAAACACCTGGGGCCCCAATCATCAGAGGGCCCCCCAGTTTTGAAGTGTTTTTTCCTCCAGGAGCCCCACCGCATTCTCATGGTGAGGATCTGAGAAAAACCTCCTCCTCCCCCATGGGATAGGGAGGCAGAGGGAGGAGATGGGAACAATAGCAAAGATATAACGCTCCTGGATCCTTCTCCATAGTGAAGTCTCACTCTCCAGGGACAATACTGAAACTGTATCCCACTTGGAGGCGGGCATTTCCACCATAGCCAGCCCCTAACCTTCCTGTCTCAACTAAAACAACCTCCCAAAATGTAGTTAATAGGACACGGGGAATGGAGCATGGGAGAAAGTCGTATACTTAGTGAAGAGGGAGAGAAACATGTTTAAGACACAGGCCCGCCAAAGATGAACTTAATCAGATTATAAAAACTTCCCTTCCCCCATACCTTACTGCCATTCTAATAAGCCTTCAGTGGATTATAGCTGAAAGATCTGCAAAGCCCCATGGCTTTCTGAGTGGGAGTACAAAGGGAAGCCTGAAGCCAAGAGAGCATAGGAAAATAAGGGCACCAGAGGAATCTGAAGCCTGTGGAACTGTTACAACAAACATGAAACATAGTCCAGCTCCAAGCCGGATTAACATAAATCCTTACTCTAAAGGCCTAATTACCTCACTACCTACTACAACATATCAGGTTTTCAAGCAAAAAAATTACAAGGCATACTAAAAGACAAGAAAAAAACAGTCTGAAGACAGAAAGCAAGCCCCAGAACCAGATTCAGATATAATACAGATGTTGGAATTATCAGACAAGGAATTAAAATAACTATGATTAACATGTTAAAAGCACTAATAAAACAAAATAGAAAACCAATCCAGTAATATCAGCAGAAAGATGGAAACTGTAAGAATCAGAAGGAAATACTCGAAATGAAAAACTGTAATGGAAATGAAGACTATCTTCAGTAGGCTCATCTGCTGGATGCAGTGAGGAAAAAGACAGTGAATTTGAAGTAGCCCAATAGAAACTGCACAAATAGAAACTCAAAGAGAAAAAAGAATTTAAAAAAATAACATTCAAAAATACAGAGTGAAGTCAGAATGAGAAAGACAGATATTGTATATTAATGCATGCATGTGGAATCTAGAAAGATGGTACTGATAAACCTATTTGCAGGGTAGCAATGGGCTTCCCTCATAGCTCAGTTGGTAAAGAATCTGCCTGCAATGCAAGAGAGCCCAGTTCAATTCCTGGGTCGGGAAGATCCACTGGAGAGGGGATAGGCTACCCACTCCAGTATTCTTGGGCTTCCCTTGTGGCTCAGCTGGTAAAGAATCCGCCTGCAATGAGGGAGATCTGGGTTCCATCCCTGGGTTGGGAAGATTCTTCTGGAGAAGGGAAAGGCTACCCACTCCAGTATTCTGGTCTGGAGAATTCCAGGGACTATACAGTCCATGGGGTCGCAAAGAGTCGGACACTACTGAGCAACTTTCACTTTCACTTGAGACTCAGACCTAGAGAACAGATTTGTGGACACTAGGGGAAGAAGGTGGGACAAATTGAGAGAATAGTATGGAAACGTATACACTGTCAGTTCAGTCGCTCAGTCGTATCCGACTCTTTGTGACCCCATGGACTGCAGCACACCAGGCCTCCCTGTCCATCACCAACTCCCGGAGCTTACTCGAACTCATGTCCACTGAGTCAGTGATGCCATCCAACCATCTCATCCTCTGCTGTCCCCTTCTCCTCCCGCCTTCAATCTTTCCCAGGATCAGGGTCTTTTCCAGTGAGTCAGTTCTTTGCATCAGGTGGCCAAAGTATTGGAGTTTCAGCTTCAGCATCATGAACATTCAGGACTGATTTCCTTTAGGATGGACTGGTTAGATCTCCTTGCAGTCCAAGGGACTCTCAAGAGTTTTCTCCAACACCACAGTTCAAAAGCGTCAATTCTTCAGCACTCAGCTTTCTTTGTAGTCCAACTCTCACATCCATACATGACTACATATACATTACCATACGTAAAATAGATGGCAGGTGGGAATTTGTTGTGTGACATGGGCTTCCCGGGTGGTGCTAGTGGTAAAGAACCCACCTGCCGGTGCAGGAGACATAAGAAATGTGGGTTTGATCCCTGGGTCAGGAAGTTCCCCTAGAGGAGGGCATGGTAACCGATTCCAGTATTCTTGCCTAGGGAATCCCATGCATAGAGAATCTGGTGGGCTACAGTCATGGAGTTGTGAAGAGTTGGACATGACTGAAGTGACTTACACACACAGACTCACACACGGGTGGGGACGGGGCTCAATCCAGTGCTCGGTGACAACCTAGAGGGGTGGGATGGAGGGGAAGATGGGAGAGGGAGGGAGGGGATGTATGTATAACTGTGGCTCACTCATGTTGATACATGGCAGAGGCCAAGACAATATTGTAAAGCAATTAGCCCCCAATAAAAAAAGAAAGAAAAAAAACGGTGGGACAATATCAGAAGGGCCAACACGTGTGTGATTGGAATAGTGGAAGGAGAAGGGAACAGAGCATAAAAAAGATTTGAAATAATAATGCCTCAGAATTTTCCAAATCAGTTATAGACAGCAACCCTCCACAGATACCAAACAAGATAAAAGAAAAACTCAAAACCTAGGCATTTTGTTTCCCATCTCTTTCATTACAAGTGAAGCTTGGAATCCTTACAATTTGTCTTTTTTTCTATTAATTAACTGCTTATATTGTTTGACTATTATAGATTTACAGAAATATTTTATATATTATGTATAGTAATCCTTTGTTATGTACATGGCAGGTATTTCTCCCATAACTTTGTCTATGAAGTCTCTAACCATACTCTATTATTGAAAATATGTTTGATCAACTTTGTCAACCTTTTTTCCTTAATTTCTAGTTTTTATATGCTTAGAAATGCTCTTGAACATCCCCAAATTATAAAAAAACACTTTTTTTCTTTGAATACTTTTTTATATTCCGTGCATAGCTCTATAATGTATATGGAATTAATTATTGTGTATGTTATGAGGTAAAGATATACTTTACTATTTTCTAATTGAATAATAATTTTCTAATATCAGTTACCAAATAGTCTATTTTTCCTCCATTAAAATGCCACCTTTATTATTAAAAGATATATATTGACAGTTCTATCCTTCACCTATTTATGACAAACTGTTTGGACCTTTGATTCCACTTTAGTGAACTACTGATTTATTTCTATGCTAAAAATCACTTTTTATAGTCACTACAGCTTTATATCATACTTAAATGCTGTATTTGGTTGAAGCATGTCATTTTTCCTTGTTCTGCTTTTATAGCTCTCTTTGCTATTTTTACCCATTTGCCGTTTAGAATGAGCATGTCATTTAATTTTTTTTTTAAATAAAAAAAATCAATTATTTGGCTGTGCTGGGTCTTAGTTGCAGCACGCGAGATTTCCAATCTTTGTTGGAGCATGCAGGATCTTTAGTTGTGGCATGTGAACTCTTAGTTGCAGCATGTGAGACCTAGTTCCTTGACTAGGAATCAAGTCAAGGAGTCCCTGCATTCGAAGCATAGAGTCTTAGCCACTGGACCATTAGGGAAATCCCATTTCATTTTAAATAATGCTAGTGGAATTTTGATTGGAGTTGATTAAGTGTAGATATTAATTTAGGGAAAAAATCAACAGCTTTATAATCTTGAGTCTCTCCATCCAATAACATGGGCATTTCTGCTATTATTCAGCTCTTCCTTTATATCCTCTTGGGTAAAGTTTTATTGTTTTCTTCATATGGGTCTTGTATACTTCTTGTACAATTTTGTTGCTATTGTAATTGCAATTCTTCTAATTATAGTAAAGCTTTTTGTTTTTTGTATATTAATATAATATCTGATCACATTAGTAAATTTTAACTCTTGTTAGTTCTAATTTTTTTCCAATTAATTATCTTGGATTTCCTAAGTAGCTTTTTATAATAACTACAAATGACACCTTTTCTTTTTATTTCTACCACTTACTTCTATTAATAATATCTTTTTTCTTACCTTGTTACAATTGCCCAACACATTATTAACTAGTAATAATTATATGCACCCTTTCAAAAAATTAATGGGATTGCTTCTAACATTTCACTATTATGGATAATATTTATTGTTTCTGATATTAAATAAAAAGTTTTCCTTCGACTTTTGCCTTGCTAATAATTTCCAAAAGGTACAGGCATTCATTTTTGCTATATTTTGAAGCATCTATTAAGATGACTATGTGGATTTTTTCTTTTAACCTATATATGTAATGGGTTACTTTATCAGATTTCCTAACATTTATTAAATTTATTTTTGCATTCTTATGTTAACACTAGTTGGTTACAGTATTTTATTTCTACAATGCATTTTGATTTGCTATTATTTTAAGATTTTTTAATATTTGATACATGAGTTGTATTGATGTAGTCATTTCTTTTTCTTCTTTCTTTAATTATTTTTTTAAATTGAAGTGTAGTTGACTTACAATGTTGTGTTAGTTTCAAGTGTACAACAAAGTGATTCAGTTATATATATACATATTCCCTATACATTATATAGTCTATATATTTAATATATTCTATTTCAGTCTTTTCTCTTATAGGTTATTACAAAATATTGAGTACAGTTCTCTGTGCTATACAGTAGGTCTTTGTTGGTTATCTATTTTATATTATAGTAGTGAGTTTATGTTAATCCCAGATTCCTAATTTATCCCTCTTCCACCTTCTTTGGTAATCATAAATCTGTTTTTATGTCTGTGGATCTATTTCTGTTTCATATATAAGTTCATATGTATAATTTTTTTTTTTTAGACTCCATGTATAAGCAATATTGTGATATTTATCTTTGGCTTACTTCACTTAGTATAATCTCTAGGTCCATATATGTTGCTGCAAATGACATTATTTCATTCTTTTTTTTCCTATTTCATTCGTTCATTATTATTATGGGAATAATATTCCTTTGTACTTATTACCACATCTTTATCTATTCCTCTGTCAATGTACATTTAGCTATTTACAATAGCTTGCTTGTCTTGGCCATTGTAGATAGTGCTGCAGTGAATATTGGGGTGCATGTATGTTTTTTGAATTATGGTTTTCTCCGGATAAGTGCCTAGTAGTGGGATTGTAGGATCACACTTTTAGTTTTACTTGTAGGTTTACTTTCAGCTTTTTAAGAAACTGCCATACTGTTCTGTATAGTGACTGTGACAATTTACATTCCCACCAAGAGCGCAGGAGGGTTCCTTTTTCTCCACACCCTCTTCAGCATTTGTTATCTGCAGACTTTTTGATGATTGGAATTCTGGCTGGTGTGAGATGATACCTCATTGCATCTTTCTTTCCTTTTTTTTTTTTTTTTGGTATGTGTTTCGTGCTAAGCTTAAAATCAGGGTTATGTTGTCCTTATTCATTAGATGGGATGTTTTCTTGCTTTGTCTTTGCTCTATAACAATTTAAATAACTAAGGAATTATCTGTTCCTTAAGGAAATAGACTCTGGGAAACTGGTATACTTATATATATACTTATACCAATTTTATCTTGTATAATTTTCAAGACTTTCTCACTGTTCTCCGTGTTCTGAGTCTGCTAATGGTACCCTTTCTGGTTTCTTAGTTCTGCTGTTGATTATTCTGACTTTTTATATTTCTTGTGTCATTTCAATGAGATTTTGGGTAGGGTATTTAGTCAAATGCCTTGAAAGACTTTCCATCTTTTTGTATACTCTCAGATAGATCAAATAATATAGAAATTACCATATCCTGAAGGCTTGCTAGAACTTGCCAGTGAACCACCTGAACCTGGGCCACCTCTTCATCTATGATTTATTCCAGTGTATTTCTTCCAGAACTCATGAAAGTCAGTCTGTCCGCAGGACTTGGGATTCACCTTTGGACACTGTCATTCAGGAGGACCCACTTGATCTCACATATTGTACCCTTGGGGAAGAGTTTTGTTTTGTTCCCATTACAGCAAACCCAGCCATAGCTTCTTATGTATCTAGAATGGCAAAATCAGTCATTTGTTTTTCTATCTTAAGTGTTCCCTCTTGGTTCCACAGTGCATTTTTAACCAATATAAACAAAATACAAAGTGAGTATAATTTTTAAAAATATATCAAATATTTGAAGTGAGTATTGTCCTGATAAGTTAGATTACCAGACATACAAGCTGCAGATTTAGTCACTGGTAGCTCTTGAAAGGAGGTTGGTGAGTCCATCTGTAAGTCTGATGCGTCCTCATCACATGTGTTTGACTATCTGACCATTAAGTCTCGCATTCCCTTGGAAGGGACAACCTGGAAGATTTTCTGCAGTGAAAGAGTTAATGGATTATTTCAACTCAAAGATGAGCAATCTGTTAAGCGCATGAGGGGTTGAGAGTAAGACATCCAAAAATCAGCAATAATATAAGAAGAAAACCACCTCCAGAAATCAGGCTTACAGTACAAAATTTTTTTACTGTAAGACTTATTTTATGCTGCAAATTCCTACATGTCCTCATTAAATGGATATATGTTTGTCACAGAGAAAACAATATGACTTTAGAGAGAACGATGAAAGCTTAGTCTTGAGAAGGATGAGTCATGAAAAACAAAAATGACTAAAAAAGCATCCAGAAGGGTTTCATTCACCAAGAACTGAATTTTTCACAAGATTTAACTTTCACACTTGAGCAATTTGTATAATTGCTACAATTGCCACCAGGTCCTCATGCAAATCTTCTGATTTTCCTAAATGAGAATTGCTAGCAGTTACTTGTCAGTCATGTGCTGCTGTATGACTTACCCGGTTTGAATCACATACAACTTCTCAGCCCCATACTCAAAAAGGACTATAAGCCTGTTAGCATCTTTCCCCAGGTTCAGAGAGTTTCAGGAATCTTTGAAGTTGATGGTGCAATGGAGCAAAGCTTTCTGTTCAAAGGGCAGCATCTTCCAAAGCAAGCTGATTAAGCCTCATACCAAGCACACCCTTTCCTTGTTGCTGAATTGAGCTCCATTCCTTCTCCCCACCGTATTTGGGAAGATGCCATTTGGGGAGTGGGGGGAATCTTCCCAAATAACACCCCACAGAGTTCCATCTCCTATAGCAATTTTAATGACTAAGCATTAAGAGCCAAAGCCTAAACTGCACCGAGGAGTTCATGAACGCTGCTGAATGTTCCTGCTTAGGGAACACGGCAGGGGATTTTCTGTCTTAAGTAGCAAGGCACGCCATGCAGCTGGAATCAGAAGCAGGCCCTGAAATGTTCACAGCATGTTTCAACTGAATGTTTTCTCTCTTCTTCAGAAGATGAACTCTCTTCCTCAGAAGTTTTGATTTGTTTTCTCTGAATTTCAAAAAACTATACAGGGAGGAGAGACAAGCAAGCAATTCCATAATGTTTCTTATGCAGGATCCACTTTCTAATAGTCTGTTGTGTTTGCAAAGCTTTACTCTGCTGTATCACAAGGCATGGAGATGAGTCTGTGAAAATCCCTGAGGTGGAGTGATGGGGATAGGACAAAGAGGAAATAACCTTATATCAAATCTTAACTTAGGCCCAGAAACTGTGCCTGCACCAATCCAGAACAGCAGAGAATACCATCGTTTTTTATTTTAATCTTTAAATTTCTGTTCCTTTTTCTTTTTAACCAAACCACAAAGAACCACAACCTTTCCCAAATGAATCACAGAAAATCCACAGTTCTCAGCATTTATTTTTAAATAACACATGTAGTCATATTATGGAGCCACAAATAGCTTATATAAATCTAAAAATTCAGGTATTAAAAAATGTGTAGCCTTCTATCCTTAATTCCAAGGACATGTTAAGAGCTATTTATTTTTGAAGATCAGCATTATTTTGGTGGCAACTTTTGAGGGTTTTCCTTTACTGGTAAAAGACAGTGATTCATCTTGCTGTCACTAAGGCAAACCTAAGACAAGACAGGGGCCCTTGTTAGCGAACACTTTTCCTTGTCAAAGGCTAATTATTTTTTATGTGTGGGTTTTATCAAATACCTTCCAAAGAAACTGCAATGTCTTTCCTGACTTTTTTTCTTTGCAAGAGTCTCTTTCTAAGAGCACATCCAGTCCTAGGTAATTGTTTCTCATTTGTGTAAAAGTTGCTGTCTTTTTGTATTTGCTTGTCTATTGATTTCCATAGAAATCACGCTTGCCCTTCTGTGAGGAGTACAGGAGTCAAGACTCTGATGTGACCCCTAGTCGTGAGAGCAGGTCCGCACAGATGTGGTGTAGAGTTTCCCAGCTCTGAAACACGTGTGAGCACAGAAAACTCTCTTTACTTTTCAGTCTCAAAATCAGTGGGTTTATTGGGCTGGTGCTGACATAAAAAATGAAATGAAACATCTGAGTGTAACAGCTGCACAAAATTTGGACTCATGTAAACTGGTCTGACATCACACATTCTGCATGTGAGTTCCATGAGTATTCTCCATATGGTGCTAATACAATAACATGCCTACAAAGTCCCTGTGGTTTATGGCATGACGAGTTCCAGAGCTGAGGAAATAAAGCCAGGAAGCCCACACCATTTGCTGAATGGAGCTGGCGTTGGGTAATGTCTCAGTCTCACTGAACCACTCAGGGTCACTAGGAACAAGAAGCCGTGTTGGACACCGTACCAGCAGCAAGTTTTATGTTGGCGACTCTAGTTCCCTCCCCTCAGAAGGAGTAGGAGAGAGGTCTCACAATGCTTTTTTGCCTTACTCCATAGGAAAATAGACGTGGGAGTGTAAAGGAGTTGCCAAAGACAGCCTACTTCCTCCCATAGTCAGGAAAAGGCAGGTAGAAAGAGAGAAAGAGAACATATTAATAACAGCTCAACAGAAGTCTTGGCAAGATGCAGCAATCCTTTGCTGGAAGGCTGGATTCCTGCCCAGGGCTCACAGTGGCATTGATCAGATCAGTGACACCCCACCGTGACCCACAGCTATAAACAAAAGCTGCACGTGTTCCCTTTCTTCTGCTCAAGGTGGGTGGGGTAGGAGTAGGGGAGTACAGGCATTTGCCTAGTAGTTCCTGTTCCTCTGACAGGCTATTCATGTGGCCTAGAAAAAATTCTGTTCTTATTTAATTTTTAAAAATGACTCAAAAACACTTGTTTATCTGTTGGCTAATTAACCTGACAGAGGATGACTTACGGAAAATATTTAGTGGCAGCTTGGCTTTCCCTGTTCACTCAGCATCATGCTGGATTGCTTCCCTCACCATCAGTTTCCAGGCTCATAAAATCCACACTGCAACTGCAGCATTATAAACAGATTTCTCTGATAGACTTTCAAGGTCAGTGAACTTATTGAATGCAGCACCTATTTGCATGAGAGAATTCATAAGTGAATATATCAGGTCGGGGTCTGTCATATTTTAGGGCAGTACCTATTGGCTTATTTGACAGTGCATTCTAGCTCTGTTGGACACTAAATACACAGAGGCAGAAAGAGATCTCCCAGACTGGATTTCAAGAGTTGCAAGCGTGGAGACAGAGAATCTTTGAACCCAAGTGAGGATTTTCATGGTCTGAGAAATGGAAAGGAAAAAATAAAAGGTGTTTAAATAGGAGATTTTAAATAGGAAAATAATTTCACCTTTAAATAGGCGAAATCTCAGATCAGGAGAGTAATGAACATTCTCAGAATATTATAAAGCGTTTCAAAATACATAAAAATCAACACTACCAAGCAAATTTTTTTCCTCCAGTGAAACATATCTTTAGTCTCCTTAAATCATTAGCAGAACAGAATTACATTAACAGAAAGTGACTTCACAGACAATTTTACTAAAATTTATTCACTCCTGTAAAACTGGAAGCACCTGTGACTTTGACACAAAATGTAAGATAAAGTTCAGTTCGGTAAGAACTGTAAGATAAAAGGTGAGCTTAATACCAGAATCATTGTATAATATATTGTAAGGTCAGTTGCAAAATTCTCCTTTACTTTGACCATCTATGCCATGGCTTTCCTCTATCAGAATGGGCAATGTAAAGATGATTGTCAAAGCAAAATAAATAGGTTTATAAGGAATTCTGGTCTAATCTCCCAGGGCTCAAGTTTGTGGATTAGAATCACTGTAACTGAGATCAGAGAGTCTATTTGGGCGTTCTATCCAAGTTCTAGACCCTTCTCTAGTTGCCCCAACTGAAATCAAACAAATTAAACAGTGCTAATGAACTGTGTGGTTGTACCTGCCTCTGCCAGGCATACTATGGTCCTGATACATACTGTTAGATCACCACACATTATCTTTCAGGTTTTCTGCACATTCTTTTGCAAGCAAGGCAGCCCTAACGACTTGCCAACAGGGTGTTATTCTCTTAAAATGAACTTATTTTCTTTTTGCCTGAGAATGACTTTCTCAGAGATCTGGTAACAGAAGCAAGACTGTACCTTTCACTGCCCCTTTAATTTAAAGGAGAAAAAAAATCTCTGTAAGCTAATATGTCGCTTCATTGGTGATTATAGTATTGCAAACTTCTCTGATTTAAACCAGAAAACAGGAAATGTCACCCTACTCAGCTGGTAGAGAAGAAAAAAAACATACAGGTGGATGGTGTGAAATTGAAGCAGACTTGGGAAAGAACTAATCCATGTTTGGAATTCTCCACTGGAGATGTGTTTTGACAATTTTCTGGTAGTTTCCTGTTTTGGTTTGCCTACTCATGTTAATGCATGAGGCAGCATGACATAGCTGAAAAATCATGGGTTTTGAGGACAAGTGTCCCAGTCCTGTCATTTTCAGCTAGCTAGCCACCTGTTTCTCTGAGCTTCAGGTTATAAATTTGATAATTGGGGTAATGACACTTAATGAGTTGCTGTGAGAAGTAAAACAATAATGAATATAGAAGTACTTTATATTGCTGCCTCCTACTTGCTAGCTGTGTGACTTTGTGCGAATTATCTTAAATCTCTGTGCCTAGATTTCTTCATCTGTAAAAATGGGGTTAGTGGTACTACCCTTGCTTGAGTTGTGGTGAGAATTGCGTAAGTTAATGCATGTAAAGTGTTCAGAATAGTGCCTAACATACAGTATGCTACTGCATACTTAACTCTAAATGTTTCCTGTTATTTCTGTTTATTGGATGATATACATAGGTTATTTATTTTTTCAGGTGTACTTCACTTTATACTAATTTAAAAACAGCAGAATTTATATTTATACTTCAAGTATTAGTGAGTATTTTGTCAAAACACTAAGATAAGTGCTATTGGTATTGTTTAGCTGCTAAGTTGTGTCTGACTCTTCGGCGACCCCGTGGGCTGTAGCCCGCTGGGCTCCTCCGTCCATGGGATTTCCCAGGCAAGAATACTGGAATGGTTTGCCATTTCCTTCTCCAGAGAATCTTCCCAGTCCAGAGATCAAACCTGTGTCTCCTGCATTGGCAGGCGGGTTATTTACCACTGAGCCACCAGGGAAGCCCCAAGTGCTGTATAAAAGTATAAATCAGGGGGATAATTATCTATATTGCAAAAGAAAGTTATATTGTAAGAGGAAGTAAAAAGGCAGTGCTTCAGTTTAAGAATTCACTTTGACAGTACCCACTATTGTTTTCAACACAGCTTGAAGTACAGAAGACATGTAATACATCCTTCAAGGAGTATTTTAAATGTGTTTTTATAATTCTAATATTCATGCATGGTCATTGCAGGAAATTTTAGAAAACACTGATAAGCAATGAAAATTATTATAATGATATATATATATCTGTATAATAAAAACACACATCACGTGTGTTTTAATGATAATAATAAAATGTAATTGAAATCACCTACATTGCCACCACCAAGAGACAGCTATGTCTCACACTTCGGTTTAAATTTTTCTGGTCTTTGTGTGTGTGGTGTGTGTATGTATATAGGTGTATGCAAAATTAGAATCATACTGCTTTTAAAAACTTAATAAATCATAAACATCTTTCCATGTTACTAAATATTCTTCTTTTTTTGTTATTATTAAATTTTTGAGAAATTTCTAAATAGTTTTGGATTTAAAGAATAGTAAAAATTGTGTAGCGCTACTTGAAGACTATGCAAATATCCTGTTTCTGCTTAAATAATTGCCCACTCTTTCTATCGTACTTTGGTGGATATTGCCTGCAGCAGTGATTACTGTAGTATTTTAATGGTGATTTTCTATTTCCCTCATGCACCCTTCTGCATTTATTTATTGATATTATTCTCTGAGGAAGAGCTGCTCCTTCTTTCCCATATATTTATTTAATTTATTTCCCTGTGGACTCATGAACATTTATTTTGTTCTTTTTGTTATCATCTAATATTGTACCATTGCTTTTAATTTTGTTGTTCAAATTGTTTCAGTTTTATCATTGGGAGCTCTTTCAGATTGGCTCCCGTGCATCTTTATACCACTTACTTTGAAACACGGCAGGTGTTCCAGGATCATCAACAACTCCAGTCCCTGGAATCAAAAGAGATGCCTGATCTCTTATATTGGAGGGTGATATTCAGAAACCAACACCACCAGCAGCTAGCTGTTGGCCTTGCTACCGAGATGTCACTGGTTCTAACCCCTGCCAGGAGATAGAGCCAGGAATATGTCTGTGTGTTTAAGTATACACTAACTCATGCATAAGCACATATCTATATTTCGGTACCAATTTATAATATATATTTATACTTTCTCACATTTAAAACATGAGTGCATATTGATACCTTAAAATCCAGTTGAGCACCACAGGAGTCACTATAGACTTCCCCGTTTTCTCATATGTTAACTTCCTTCTTTCTCCAATAGTGAGAAACCTGACTCTGATTATCTACAATATATTTAGTTATTTGTTTAATACAACTATCCTAAATAAGTAGTGTCAGAATTCTTAGTCCATCCTCCGGTGAGAAAGAATTGAAGCAGTGTTTGTGTACCTTAGCCTTACGTAAAATCAAAACAGTTTATCTAAAGTTAGTTAGGTTGGCTGCTTCCGTGTGCTTGTATGATTCATTTATAATAAGTTAAATGCATTTGTCACATTCTATACCTTATCTTGCCTCCCACATTCTGATAGGTTTTTGTTATTTTTTTTAACATGGGCTTCCTTGGTGGCTCAGCTGGTAAAGAATCTGCCTGCAATGTGGGAGACCTGGGTTCAATCCCTGGGTTGAGAAGATCCCCTGGAGAAGGCAAAGGCTACCCACTCCAGTATTCTGGCCTGGAGACTTCCATGGACTATTCCCTTCAGTGTGTTTATGTGATTCATTTATAATATGTTAAATGCATTTGTCCCCATCTGCACCCTATCTTGTCTCCCACATCCTGATAGGTTTTTTAAAAAATATATTTATGTAATAAAATTCACTTTTGTGGTGTACAGTTCTATCAGTTTGGGCAAATGCACAGAGTAGTATTATGAACCATCATTTTATATGCAGTTCCATCATCCAAAAGTTTCTCCCGCTATTCCTATAGAGAAAACTTTCCCCCAACCCATGATCCATCAGCTGCTCATTGGTTTTCCTCTTTATGATTTTGTCCTTTCCAGAGTGCTGTGTGAATAGAATCAAACAGTTCTGGGTCTGGCTTCTTTCACCTTGTAAAATGCAGGTAAGATTCACACATGCTATTTTATAAATCCGTAGTCCGTTCTGTTTTATTGCTGAAAGAATTCTGTTACATGGATGTATTACATTTTGTGGAACACCAAGGTTGTTTCCAAGTTTTAAAGCAGCTATGAATATTTACTTATAGGTGTTTGGATGCACACCTCAGAGTGGGATTGCTGGGTCACATGGTAGGTATATGTTTATCTTTATAAGAAATAGCTGAACTGTTTCACAAGCCGACGCACCATTTTGCATTTTCACCATTTTTCATCCTTATGAGCAGAGCACTTGATATTGCCAGGTTTTTTACATTTAAAATATTCAAATAGATATATTGTAGTCTCTTATTGTGGTTTTAATTTATGTTTCCATAATGATTAATGATACTGATCATTTGTCTTATGCTCATTTTTCATCTGAATATGTTTGTTGGTAAAGTATATGTTCAGATCTTTCTTTCATCTATTTTAAAAAATGGGTTGTTTTCTGATTTCACAGTTTATGAATTCTTTATATATTCTGGACATTAAGTCCTTTGTTAGATGTGATGTTAAAATATTTTCTCCCAGTTTGTGACTTACCTTTTCATTGTCTTAATGAAAACACAAAAGTTTTTCTAGATAAATTTTTTAATTTTAATACAGTGCAGTTTATTAATTTTTTTCTTTCATAGATGTGACTTTGTTGTCATATCTAAAAACTCTTTACCTAACTCAGGTTTCCTTGGTGGTGGCACTGTTAACATTTTAGACTGGATAATTCTTTGTTGTGGCGGGCTGTCCTATGCATTGTAGAATGTTTAACAGTACCCCTGGCATATACCTGTTAGATACCTATAGAACCCCCCGTCTCTCACCCCTGCCACCTGCTCACGACGATCATAAATGTTTTAGACATTGCCAAATGTCCCCTGGGTATAAAGATGACTTTGTTCAGAATCACTGGCCTCATCCAAGGCCATGTACCTCATGTGTTTTTATCTTCTGTGTTTTCTTTGAGAAGACTTTTGGTTTTGTGTTTTATATTTTAGGTCTATGATCCATTTTAAATTAATTTTTTGTGAGGTGTGAGATACAGGCTGGGTTTTTTTTTCTCTTTTCATATGGGGACATTTAGCTGTTCTAGTACCATTTGAAGAGACCATCTTCTCTAATGAATTGTAGTTGCATCACTCTCAAAACATAATTGACTATGTTTATGTGATTTTATTTCTGATCTCTCTCTTCTGTTCCATTGATTTGTATATCTATTCTTTCTCCATTACCACATCGTGTTGATTACTATAGCATCACAGTAACACTAAATTATATAGTGTGAAACCACCAACTTTGTTGGCAATTCTATTTCCTTTGCCTTTCCATATAAACTTTAAAACCACCATGTTAATACCTATATACACGCCTGCTGGATTTTTTATTGGAATTACATTGACTCTATATGAGGAATTTGAGAGATTTAACATCTTAATAATACCAAACTATCTTCTAGTTCAAGAACATGATCTATTTCTCCATTTGTTTGGATCTTCTTATATACTTTTCTGAAGTATTTTGTTCTTTGCATCATACAGATCCCACATAATTTTTTTTTTTTTTTTAGATTTTACCTAAGTTGGAGCTTCTTGGTGCAACTGTAAATGATATTTTTATTTTAATTTTGAATTTCAAACATTGCATGCTAGTATATAGAAATACCATGGTTTTGTGTGCACTGACTTTGTATCATGAGACTTTGTGCTATGCTTAGTCACTCAGTCGTGTCTGACTCTTTGCGACCCCATGGACCATAGCCCGTCAGACTCCTCTGTCCATGGGGATTCTCCAGACAAGAATATTGGTGTGGGTTGCATGCCCTTCTCCAGGGGATCACCCCAATCCATAGAAAGAACCCAGGTCTCTCACATTGCAGGCGGATTCTTTACTGTCTGAGCCACCAGGGAACTTATTTATTCTAATCGCCTTTGTGTAGATTCTTTAGAAATTTCTACATGGATATTTTGAGTTGGATAATTCTTTGTTGTGGGAGGCTGTGAATAGAGATGATATGCCTTTTAATTCCATGTCTTGTCTTATTGTAATGGCTAGAATTTCCAGTATGATGTTCAATAGATGTAGTGAAAGTGGGTATCTTTGCCTTTTTCTCTATCTTAGAGGTATTGAGTCTTATATCATTTAGTATGATGTTAACAAAAGGCTTTTTGTAAATGTCTTTTATTAGGTTTTAGAAATTCTCTTACTAGTTTGCTGCGAGCTTTTAATCATGAATGGAGGTAGAATTTTGTCAAATGCTGTTTTTGCATCTATTTTCTTCTTTAGTCTGTTAATACAGTGCCTTACATTGGTTTTCAAATGTTAAGCCAATCTTAAATTCTTGTGAGCAATGTGACCTGGTCATGATGTATTATCTTTTTTATATTCTCTGCATTAAATTTGCTAACATTTTGGTAAGAATTTGTTTTCATCTATGTTCATGAGGGATATCATTCTGTAGCTTTCTTCTCTTGTGATGTTTTTGTTTGTCTTGATCTTAGGGGAATGCTGGTGTCATTTCTATTTTCTGAAAAAGGTCTTGTTAAATTTATATTATTTCTTTCTTAAATGTTTGGTAGAATTCAACAGTGAACCCATTTGGGCCTGGAGATTTCTCTTTTAAAGGTTTTTAAAGTACAAATTAATTTCTTAAATAGATCTAGGACTGCTGGTTTAACTAGTTTCTTCTTGAATGAGCTTTAGTAACTTGTGTCTTCCTTGGATTCCATTTCATTTAAGTTGTCAAATTTCTGGGCATAGAGTTGTTCATAATATACCCTTATAATCTTGTTAATGTTTGTAGGGTCTGTAATGATATCCCTTCTTTTGTACCTGATATTGGTAATTTATATACTTTTCTCTTTTTTCTTGGTCAGTCTGGCCAGAGGTTTATCAGAAGAATCGGCTTTGAGGTTCATCAATATTTCTTTATTGTCTTCTGTTTTTAACTTCATTGATTTGTTTTAATTTTTATTATTTTCTTTCCCTAGTTTATGTGTAACTTAAGTGTATTTTGCTCTTGTTTTTCTAGGTTATAAAGGCAGGAGCTTAGATTGCTGATGTGAGACCCTTTTTCTCTTCTAAAAGCACTTACTGCCTAAATTTCTCTCTAACACTAATTTAGCTGCATTGCACACATTTTGGTATGTTGTATTTTTATTTTCTTTCAGTCAAAACTCTCTTTTAACTTCTCTTGAGGCTTTCTCTTTGTTCCATAGATTATAAGATTGAGTTCTAGTATTTGAGTACTTTATGATATTGACTTGTAGTTTAATTCCATTATGGTCTGAGAACATACTTGAATGGTGTCTATATGTTAACGGTTGTTTTATTTCACAGAATATGGTACATACTGGTGAATGTTCCATGTGTAGTTGAAAAGAAAGTGTATTCTGCTGTTGTTGGGCAGAGTGTTCTATACATGCCAGTTTGGTCTGGCTGTTAATAGTGTTCTTCAGGGCTTTATTTCCATGTTAATTAACTATTTGCCTCTGTTGATTGTGCTGTGCTGTGCTAATTGCTTGAGTCATATTCGACTCTTTGTGGCTGTATGGACTGTAGCCCACAAGGCTCCTCGGTCCGTGGGATTTTCCAGGCAAGAATACTGGAGTGGGTTGCCATTTCCAGGGGATCTTCCCGAACCCAGGGATCGAACCTGTGTCTCTGATGTCTCCTGCATTGGCAGGTCAGTTCTTTACCAGTAGCACCACCTGGGAAGCAGCCAAGTAATGTTCTATTGATTGAGAGCATTCCTGTTAGCTCAGCTGGTAAAGAACCCACCAGCAATGCAGGAGACCCCAGTTCGAGCCAAGTAATCTTCCATTGATTACTAAGAGGTAATTGTACATTTCTCCTTTCAGATCCATCTCTTTTTGCTTCATATCTACTGAAGTTGTGCTATTAGGTACATTCACAAGTTGATTGGTTACATTTTCTTGGAAAACTAAATCTTTTATCATTATGTAGTATATACCTCTTTCTCCCTAGTAATATCTCATTTTGGGTTTCTTTGATAACAGCTGCTCCAGCTTTTTTTTTCTTGATTAGTGCTTGCATGACATATTTTCCTTCATTTATCCTTTTACTTTAACCAATCCGTCTTTAAATTTAATGTGAATTCACTTGTTCCCTCTGTACTTTTTTCTTTTCCTGCTTTCTCTTGTGTTAATTGAGAATGTTTAATTATTCTGTTTCATCTCCCTTGTTTATTTATAACTCTTTCCTCTTTAAAAAAATTTTTCCAGTGGTCTCTCAAGTGGTTTCACTATACATCTTTAATTAATCTGGTCTGCCTCCAAATATTATACTCTTTTATGGACCTAGCAGCAATACAGTCTCAATTCCTCCCTTCTATCCTTTGTGTTATTATTTTTATACCTTTCGCTTTTACATGCACTGTGAACTCAGAACACACTGCTACTATAACACACTGCTACTATCATTGCTTCCAACTTTGAATACTTACCTTTTAAAACAATCAAAGATAAGAAGAGAGATGAATTTTATTTTAATTCATTTATTTATCCCATCTCCATGATTTTCATTTCTCTGTGTGGATCCAAGCTTCAGTCTAATATTCTTTTTGCATGATGAGCTTCCTTTAACATTTCTTATAAAATGAGTTTCCTAGTAATAAATTTCTTCAGTTTTGTAAGCCAGAAAAAGTATTTTTCTTTTTTGAAAGGTATTTTTGCTGGGTAGAGGATTCTGGGTTGACAGGGGTTTTTTTTGTTTTTGTTTTTGTTTTCTTTTAGTACTTTAAAGATGTCACTTCACTGTCTTCTGGCTTGCATTATTTCTGAGAAGAATTTTGTTGCAACTCTTCTTTGTTCCTATGTTTCTTTTTCTGTGGCTTCCTTTAATGTTTTTTCTTTGTCGTTGGTTTTCAGCAGTTTGAATCTTATGATATACCTAGGTATGTATGCGTGTTGTTTCATCCTACTTTTATGCCCTCTGAGCTTCTTAGATCTGTGATTTAGTGTTTAACATTAAATTTAGATAAATCTTGGTCTTTCTTCAAATGTATCTTGTGTCCCCCTCTCTTCTATTCTTAGGATTCTAATTATGCATATATTAGAATATTTAATATTGTCCTGTAACTCTTGGGTATTATGCTTTATCTTTCATCCCACTCTTTTTTCTATTTGTGTTTCATTCTTGGTAATTCCTATTGACCTGTCTTCAAGTTTCCTGATTCATGCCCCATTTGTCTGTGTCTATTAATGAAACTGTCTAAGGCATTCTTTGTCTCTATTATTGTGTTTTTCATTTCCAGCATTTTGATGTAATTTGATTCTTTCTCATAGTTTCTTTCTCACTGCTTATATTAACCATCTGATCTTGCATGTCGTCCACCTTTTTCATTAGGGCCATTAACACATTTAAAATTCCCTGTCGGATAGTTCTAACATCTGTGTCGTAACTGTATCTGGTCCAGGGTTTGCCTTGTTTCCTTGGAGTATATTTTTTCCTTGCCTTTTCATATGCCTTTTAATTTCCTGTTGAAAGCTGATCATCTTGCATAGCTTAGTAGAGACTGGAAAAAGTAGTTCATAAGCCTTCATATGAAAGTAACTTTCCTTCTGTTAGACCTTTAATGTGGTGACTTAAAGCATTCTAGGTTTGGATTGCTGTGCTTTTCTTCAGCGTATCACAGCCTTCAAATTCTTCACAGACATACTTGTGCTTAGGTTGGAAGTGAACCTACCAGAACGATGTCTGTTTGATTCTGAATTTTAGGTGTTCTCTTTGCATTGTTCCTCAGCAGGCGTTTCCTGGTCTACTCTTATTTTTCTTCCATTTCTCTCTCAGTAGTGTTCTACTGCTGTTATTCAAGTAACTTGTTGTTGCTAGCTTGTGGTGGGGGAGGTACTGTGCAGGAATCTATCCTCTGTGTCCTGAATAAGCCTCAGTCTTAGGCATGCATCATGTGAGATATGGCATTTCAGTTCTCTTACCCTATCCTGGCTGTGTTTGTAGGCCCTGTGTGTAATCCTGTGCTGTGCTTCGCCGCTCAGTCATGTCCAACTCTTTGCAGCCCCATGGACTGTAGCCCACCAGCCTCCTCTATCCATGGGATCCTCCAGACAAGAATACTGGAGTGGGTTGCCAGGCCCATCCTCCAGGGGATCTTCCTAACCTAGGGATCAAGCCCAGGTTTCCTGCATTGCAGGCAGATTCTTTATTGTCTGAGCCAGCAGGGAAGCCCAGTACTGGAGTTGGTAGCCTATTCTTTCTCCAGGGGGATCTTCCCGACCCTGGAATCAAACTGGTGTCTCCTGCATCGCATGCAGATTCTTTACCAGTTGAGCTACCAGGGAAGCTCTATTATGTGTGTGTGTTAGTCACTCAGTCGTTTCCAACTCTTTGCAACCCTGTGGACTGTAGCCCGCCAGGCTCCTCTGTCCATGAGATTCTCCAGGCAAGAATACTGGAGTGGGTTGCCATGCCCTCCTCCAGGGGATCTTCCCAACCCAGAGATCGAACCCTGGCTCCCGCATTGCAGGCAGATTCTTTACTGTCTGAGCCATATCCCTCCCTTATTTTTTGCTTCTGCTCCTTTCACCCATTTGCAATGAGTTTTCTCCAATGCCTTAAGTGTAGTAGTGCTTGATGCACTTTCCTTCTAAAGATTAAGGGTTTTGCTTTTTTTTTCCCCATTGGGGGTAGGAGAGATAGATCCAACCAGTATTTCTTGCCCCTCCCACAAAATGACTCTACCACTCTCCTAGCTCTACAACATGATAGACCCAACCTAGGGCTCTTTCCAGTCTTTTCTGTGAGCAATTGTAGGGGTTGTGGAGAAAGAGCCTGAAAGAAGTATAGAATCCCCCAAATTCTGTGGCCCTCGGGTTTCACACTTGTCTGTCAGCCTGTCAACAAAGGTCTGTCTAATCAGGTTATGGTTTTTCCAGTAGTCATTTATGGATGTGAGTTGGACTATAAAGAAATCTGAGTGCTGAAGTATTGATGCTTTTGAACTGTGGTGTTGGAGAAGACTCTTGAGAGTCCCTTGGACTGCAAGGAGATCCAATCAGTCCATCCTAAAGGAGATCAGTCCTGGGGGTTCATTGGAAGGACTGATGCTGAAGCTGAAACTTCAATACTTTGGTCACCTGATGCAAAGAGCTGACTCATTGGAAAAGACCCTGATGCTGGGAAAGATTGAGGGCAGGAGGAGAAGGGAATGACAGAGGATGAGATGGTTGGATGGCATCACTGACTCAATGACAAGGGTTTGGGTAGACTCTAGCAATTGGTGATGGACAGGGAGGCCTGGCATGCTGCAGTTCATGGGATCACAAAGAGTCGGACACAACTGAGCAACTGAACTGAACTGAACTGTCAGCCGGTATTCTGTCTTCACCAACTTATCAGCTATTTCATTTAAACTCACTTACTGATATCTGAGAGCTTCCCAGATAGCTTAGTTGGGAAAGAATCCACCTGCATTGCGGGAGACCTGGGTTCAATCTCTGGGTCGGGAAGATCCCCTGGAGAAGAGAATGGCAACCCATTCCAGTATTCTTGCCTGGAGAATTCCATGGACAGAGGAGCCTGGCAGGTTACAGTCCATGGGATCGCAAAGAGTCGGACATGTCTGAGGGACTTAACACATACATTGGTATCTGATGACATCTACCCCAAGTGAATACTTTGCATTCCCTTTCTTTCTACAGACCTTGTCCCTTCCTTAGGTTTTAGACCTGTTGTTTGCTTTGCAACTTCAGCTCTTTTGTAAGTTAACATAGAAAAGTTATGATTTTGAAGTTAATACTCTCATTTTAAGAGTGGTGCTCCTTTTAGCTCTTTTCATTCTTTCCTTCCATTTTTAATAGCCAGACTTTATTCCATTAAATGAATATATAATCCACTTCCAAAAAATCAATCCCGGTCCTTTATATTGTACTTTTAGGCAATTTTCCATTTTTTTCTATTATAAATAAGGTTGTGTCACCCTTGTAGATAAATTTATCTTTGATTATTTACTTTCTATTCATTTACAACCTAAAGAGAGAACAAGCAGGAATATCAGGAACAGTTAAGTAATGATGTAAGGTACCATAAAATGAATGCCCAAAATAGCATTCTAGAATGCAATAATAATAAGGAGTCATAATGAAATTATAATGGTGCCTCACATCTGTGAAGAACTTAATATCCTTTGCACTTATTAACCTTTTGATCTTAACAATAATGCCCCATTTTCCTTATTAGGATAATAAGGCTGCTAAGCAATGGAGCTGGGACTTGACTCAGTATCTCAGGGAATATCTTCATAAAAAAGGAGATGGGCCAGAGCTGAATCTTGAAAGATAGGTAGCTTAACAATAGGCAAAGACAGGAGAAGACATCTCCTGATGAGAAGGCAATGATGACGTGGAGACACAACTATGTATAACTTTACACATCTGTACAATCTACAGAAGCACAGATTGAGACTGAAAAAGGCTTGGACTATTGAATTCTGTCATTGATGTGTTTCTTGTTCTTATTTTAGAATAAATGATACCCATATCAGATTATCTAGGTGGTTAGTACAAGGGGCTTCACCTGAGAGTAGGAAGCCTCCAGCTCAGCTGTTCTCTGCGTTGGACTGATTTAGTCCACGTGTTCCACCCAACCCAGGAAGGGAGCCAGCCTCTCCTTCACCCAACCAAGTAGAGTTCAGTGTTTGGGTGGAAAGGAAGATGCATTCCAGCTGTCCCCAAAATGAAGAAAAGCAGAAGATGGATTCCGCGCGCCCCCCCCCCCCTTCTTCAGTGAAATAAACCTGACCTTCTGATAGGAGAGTCTGCCTTGAATCAGAAATGGTTTAACTAAATCACAACAGGAAGCAGCTCCAGTTACAGCCTAACTTGCTCTAGGTCCAGATGGGTGAAGATAGCATGCCACCTGACTTCATGAAACTCTGGGTGTAGCAGGTAGTTGCCCTAAGGGGCCTATACAAAGACTTTGCCTCTGGAGTTTCTGCTGTCAGAACTGCCTGAAGGAGGAATATTTGCCAAAGGAAGAAGCAATAACCCAATAGTTGAGAACCCTGTCTCTAAATGTAGTTAATTTCTATTTAATTAACCGGTAACTACATTTAAAATAAACAACAGTTGGTAATCAAAACCAGGAGGATAGAGGATGAGCAGTTGTGCGACAGGATAGAATTATTAGGCCAAAACAAAGTTGGGGGAAAGTGAGAGAAAACAAGGTTGGGAGAGGAGGCATTGTCAAAAAGCAGCCGTGGGCCTCATAAAGATTTATATCAGCTTTTCCTTGTGTTTGTTAGCCATCAGTAAAACTGATTTTAATTACCAAGTGGTCTTTACTTATAAAGCATCTGTTCCTTTATTAAGTAAAAATTAAAAGCACATGTAAAAAACAAGTTAAAAAACTCTCAAATGGGATGAGAGTTTGGCACATCCTGGTACATCCTTGGTGACAGAGGTACAGCTTGGGACTGGTTTCCAGGAAACCCCTCAGCTCCCAGGGCTCTTGCTGATGCCCTGGCTGCTGGTGGTATGGGTTTGTAGGCAAAGGGGCTGCTCCCTCCAGGGAAGAATGTGGGATTCCCCAGAGCTGGGGCGAGGTCCCTCTCTCTACCAATTCATCCCCTGCATTTGTAATCCCTGCCTTTTCTGTACCACTGAAGATGTCCTCATGTGTCTTATGAAGACATCCTTTCCTCCATGCTCTTCTTCACTGGGTGAGAGAGAAGGAGAGAGAATGAAGAAGGGAAGGGGAAGGGACGAGGGGAGAAGAAGAGAGCAGCTCTGGGGCCCCAGAGTGTTAACAAGTTTCAGTTGAGCTGTTCTTTTAGGCAGACATTTTCTAATTAAACTTTAAACCCAAACCCTTGTTCCACCTCTCTCCAAAATGCAGGATGTGTCTCCCTTCTGGTTAGCATGAAATGATTTCTTCTCTTTCCTTCATTAGAAACTGGAATTGATCTTCTTTAAAGATAAAAAATTACGTTTCTGCTTAATTCCTATTTGATTCATTTGGAACCAGTGCATTTTCATCAGAGCGACTAAAAAGCCCTGGGAGAATCAGCTCAGAAGAAGGAATGTACAGAGGGTCACGATAAGTAGCACTTCTCATCAGACCTGCTGCCCGGGGATGTTAAAGTGCTTTTTAAAATGGGGACTAATAAGGCCACTCAGCTTTTACTGTTTTCTAAGAGCCTCAGCTAAATTAATCATGGCACAGAATAACCCTTCCTGTAAGGTAAAATAATGATTCCCGGTATTTTGAAAGCAATCGCTGATCCACAAAGAGGGAGGTAACGTCTCCCTGAACCAAGATTAAAACTCCACTCCCTTCCTGTCATCAAAGGCCAGCTTGTTTGTATCCGAGCGGGGCCTTGGGAGAGCCAGGCGCTGGGTCGGAGCAGCCGCAGCCGCAGGAATGGGAGGCCATGCAAGACTGAGGCTGTGGAAATGCAGGCTCGGGGTGGGGGCTGTTGAGGCTTTGTTTACTAATTACATATTCTCCCTGAAAGTGGTCAGGCATCAGCGGGGCTTCCAGCTCAGGGACTCAGCCCAGCCCAATCCCATCCAGGAGGGGCTGGCTGCACCCTCTGGCCCGGGCCACCCACACACTGGCACTCCAGACACACGGAGTCCAGCTCCCGTCCCGCATTAGCTACAGCGTGGATTCCTGGTCACATCTGCACAGCCAGAGTGAAAGCCTGTAATTTCCATAGAATCCAGTTCTTTTGAGTCAGAGCTGCAGATGAATGTTTGTTTTATTTTTCTTTTCAAGGTGATTACACATCCTTTGGTTGTGGGGAAGCCTGGGCTATCACAGAGAGAAGAAGTTGAGTGAATTATTTAAAAAGTATGAAGCGAAGGCCTGTGAATCACCGGGGAGGTGGGATGGCATCTCTCCCTCATTTGGGGGCCTCTCCGAGGAAAAGCAGAAGGGACCCCAGAAGGCTTGTTGGACACCAGTTTAATTCGGAAAATAGAGCAGCACTTTACCTCGAGTGTGCTGGGTGGGGAATTGTAAAAGAGGACACAGTCAAAATAGTCATTAAGGCCAAACCAGAGTCAGCCCAAAGCCAGGCCTGCCTTCCCAGGAACCTGCTGGTCTGTGGTATTTGCATACATCAGTCTCCAGTCTCCATTGTCTCCCACAGGAAGAACTTGTTCCATTGCATTAAGAACGCCTGAATATTTTATTGGCTAAAAACTAGGGGCCTGGGCTGGATGGCAAACAAGTTTGGAGTGCTGTTTTTGAGTTGTGTTTATGTTTTATACATGGAACAGTTTTAAGTATTTTTTTGTTAAATTCAAAACACTCCAGAAATTCTGCAACTTGAGGGGACAACAACTGCAAAAGTTCCAGGGCAACATTTGGACACTTTCAAGATTACTTCAGGGACTTGAATGGTGAGAAACAAGAAGGGACAACCTTTATTAAGAAAAACATTTTAGCAGCTGAATACAGAAATCAAAACCAAGAGCAGGCGTTCCAAATTCATATTGTGAAGCGCCTACAAAAAGATTCTTCTGTTAGCTTTCACAGTGTGGAGAGTTCATCTTTTCATCTCATCAAGTGAAAATATGCCCCAATTCCTGAGTAGGTATTCAGTTCATACAAGAGAACAGGGGAGGTGTTCTCATTCGGCAAACACTCTGCGGACTCCAGTCAAAGATCCCTGTGGTCTAGGCTAGTGAGAGAAAGGGGTGCCCTCTGCCTGGCTGTGGCTACGCAGGGATCAGCTTTCACAGATGCAGGCAGGAGAACAAAGAGCAGGCTTCATCTGCCCGCACCCCACAGGCCCATGTGCAGGGGGAGCGCCATTCCAATGCCCATCACATGGCCTCTGTGGCATAAAAGCCTTTTAATAATTCTGATTTTGAATATCAAATTGAAATGAAAAGTGCATTTAGGAAGGATGGGCTGTAACCACACTGAAATGCATGTTCTATGCAAACAGGTTGAGCAAGCCCTGTGTGCTGAGCTGTGGTTCCCAATTTGGCTGCACATTGCCTCACCCGCTCTAAAATGTACTGATGCTGCCTCCCCGTCACTGTGCTACCCCCTCCCCAAAAGTATGATTTATTGTAACTGACCTCAGATGTGGCCTGGGGCATCATGATTTTTTAAAGCTCTCCAAGTGACTCTAGGAAGCAAACTTGAGAACAGCTATAGAGTGATTTAAGACAGCATTTAACGCCTCTCCATCATCTAGCCCCAGCCAAGCTTTTTGACCTTATCTTTCTCCACCCCCATCTCAACCTGTACAGAAGACACAAGAGACCTTCTCACTATGCCTGAATGTACTCTGTTCATTTGTATTTTCGTGCTTTTATGCTTCCACATTGTCTCACTCTGGTCACCAAAGAAAGGCCAGTTAAAAGTCCTTCTCTGTGCAGCCTTCCCAACCTGTCACCTCATCTTCACCAGTGAGTCACTTCTTGCCCCTCAATCACAGTTCATAGCTTTCCTCACATTATATTAACAACATCTGCTTATCAATCTGCCTGTTCTCTCTCCCCAGCTGGAATGCGGACTCTGCTTTCAGCAATGAGCACCAGACATGGCAGGGTAGAGGTTTCTATGAATGTTTATTGAATGAATGAATGAGTGAGTGAATGAATGCCAATCTTGATATTGTTGATGTTCCATCACTTTGATCCCAATTCTCTGACCATGGTCACCTGGGAGACCAAGTCAGTAATTTTGAGGTGGCAGTCTGTATCTTTGGTAATCAAAGTAGGGTTCATACACTAGAGCTTGGCTATATTATCTGAGCACTTGTTATAAATGTAAAATTTGCATTTTAATAAGATCTCAGGGTAATTCATATGTACAGCACAGTTTGAACTATATTTTTTAACAAGTTCCCAGGTGGCTTCTATGTAGCCAGTCTGCCAACCAGTACTGGGACCCACCATCTTAGAATTTTATTTACTGGATGTAGTGAACCCTGTGTAATTGCCTACTGCCGTTGTTGTTTAGTCGCTAAGTCGTGTCTGACTTTTTCTTGAGCCCATGATCTATAGCCTGCCAGGCTCCTCTGTACATGGGATTTCCCAGGCAAGAATACTGGGGTGGGTTGCCATTTCCTTCTCCAGGGAATCTTTCTGACCGAACAAGTCAACAGTGTCTCTTCTGCACTGGCAGGTGAATTCTTTAACACTGAGTCAGCTGGGAAGCCCTGATTGCCTACTAGTTGCTTCTGTTCTCCCTTTCCCTTCCTTATAAAGCCTTAATTTTGTTCGGTTATCAGCCCTTCACCTGTCAAGCCAGTGCCTCAGGAAGCTTGATCCCACCTCCAGGCCAATAAGTGGACCTGATTGGTCAAAGGCATGGCTTATCCGTCTGGCCAGGGAATGGACATGAGACCAGATTCAGGAATGAATATGAAGGTAAGTAAGCTAAGGGCAATACAGAAAGTTTTCTCTTTCCCACATATGGGGAAAAAAAAATCTCTCTTCTTTAGGACATTCTTCTTCTTCCTGGATGAGATCCCTTGAACTACTTCCACCACCTTGCCACCTGCCTAAGGAGGAAGGTCAATGCTGAGGAATCGGAGCAAAGAGATGGGAAGAATATGAGTCTATGGCATTGTTGTGCCTTGCTGTCTCTGGACTTCTTTTATGGAAGGTAAATTTTTTTGTTGGTGTTTTTTGTTTGTTTGCTTCTATTTTAAACCATTTAAACCATTTCTGATCCTTGCAACCCAAAGCAGTCATTGATATACTGAATATATTACTAAATTTATTCAATCAATAAATATTTGATTTATTGTGAAGCATTATGTTAAGTACCTTATAAGTGTTATCCCCAATCCTCAAGCAATCTGTAAGTTGGGTATCATTACTCCCATCTTATAGATGAGGAAACTGAAACTTGAAGCAGTAAATTGATTCATTAGATCAAATAGCTATCAAGTGAGCTATCAAACAGCTATCAAACAAGACAGAATCTGAACCTAGGTCTAAGTCCAGAGCACATGTTTTGTCCACTCTCCCATGCTTCTTAGTTTGAGTAGATTTATTGCATGAGGTTTCAGAAGATCAATAGTTCTCAATTTTTTAAACTTAAGACCCTTTTACATTCTTAAAAATGAGAATCATGAAGATTTTTCACTTATTTAGTTTTTAACTACTGATACTTAACACACTGAAAATTAAAATGGAAAATTTTAAGGTATTTATTTAATTCATTCAAGAATAATATTGATTAATATTGAATAATATTGATTAACTCATCCAATACTCACTTCAGTCATACATTATTTTGAAAAATAATTATATGTTCCAAAACAAAATGAAGTAATGAGAAGAGTGACATTGTTTTACACTTTTGCAAATCTCTTTAAACCTGGCTTAAGAGAAGACAGCTGGATTCTATCTACTTCCTCATTTAGTCTGTATTGTTTTAGTTAAAGTATACAGAGAAAATCTGACTTTGCACAGACATGTCACTGGAAAAGAGAGGAGTATTTTATGAGCTCTTTCAGATAATTGTATACTCTTTGATACTATGCCAGAACTGTACAAGTGGTAGTTTCTTAAAGGTTAGCTGCAATGTGGAACTTAAAAACGGAAGAGTGATCTTTTCATCTCTGTTGCATTAAAACCCATTGATCCACTTTGTAGTTTGCAGTGATCTTTTACCCATGCCTAATTTTGTGACACCAGGCATTGGTCACTTGGAAAATGTTTATTCACTGAGTTATGCAGATGTTCAAAATGTAAGATATTCATTGGCTGATACAAGTTTTCAAAAATTCTAATTTTTTTTCAAAGGCTCAATTTTACCACTGGCAACAGAATACATTTTCTTGAAAATGACTGGCTTACTTGTTTATTTTTGAGAGAAAAAAAAAAAGCTAAATGCCCAAGTTTGAATAGCTGTAACTTGTTTCTGTTTTTCTTTCAAATAAAATTAATGGTTCTTGACAAAGGCAGCTAGTTTAGCTTGTAACTCAATTACGCAAGTGCCTTTCCTTGAGACAAGCATGGTACTTCAGTTTGTAGCAGATGTTCTTTATGCTTATTTTCCATTTCTTCACATAAAATATTTTAAAAATATATACCTAAAGGCCTAGATTTAATACAACAAGTAATGTTGATGGCTTTGTCAAAGACATTCTTTTTAAAATTTTATTTATTTACTATGCTGTTGTCTGTGCTGGGTCTGCATTGCTAAGCACGAGCTTTCCCTTGTTATGTTGAGTGGGGCCTCCTCTCTAGTTCAGCGCTCAGGCCTCTCTTGTTGTGGAGCACAGGCGCTACATCATGTGGGCTCAGTCGTTGCACCACGCAGGCTTAGCTGCTCTGTGGCATTTGGAACTTCCTGGGCCAAAGGTCAAAAAACCATGTCCCTTGCATTGGCAGGTGGATTCTTAACCACTGGACAGCTAGGGAAGTCCTGTCAAAGACATTCTTCCATGAAAGAGATGGGGCTTTTTTGGTACTTTGAGTGTGTGACAGTGGATGCAGTAACTAATAGTGTTGTTTGGTACCACTGCCTGGACTTGAGCTAAGGCACCGGAGGTTTTCTCCACCTTGACTTGTGTATCATCCATGCAAATGTCAACACAGTAAAAAAGGTAAATGGCATCTTAGTATTATCCTGAAACTAGTTTTGACCTCATGGGCCACCTGAGACGGTTTTGGACTCCCCAAGTGGCCACAGACCACACTTGAAGGACACCTACTGCTGCTGCTGCTAAGTCACTTCAGTCATGTCCAACTCTGTGCGACCCCATAGCCTGCAGCCTACCAGGCTCCTCCTGGGATTTTCCAGGCGAGAGTACTGGAGTGGGTTGCCGTTGCCTTCTCCAGGAGAACACCTACAGTGGGTAATAATTTCGTGAGCAAAAACTCAAGAAAATTTCTGGATACAAAGTGATTATTGCAAGAGTCTGGAAGAGACTGAGTTCTGTGTCACATCACAGTCTGGCCCTGCATCTGGGTCAACTTCTCTATTGACCCAGTAGCTTCCATCACACGGGGTCATTAACAGAGGAGTCTTGGGAGTGTCCAGGTGCTGAGGTGTTTGTGAGGCCTTGGTCAGAGGGCACAGGAAATTGGCTTAACCAGTCCCTGTGCTGCCAGTTACAAATACACTCACAACAATGCAAATCCACAACTAACTTCTTTGTTTCCCTGTTCAGCCCGTAAGGCAATTTAACTTGTATTATGCTTAGAAATGAACTGTTTAACGCGATCTGATTTCTGTTTATAATTCTTAAAATACTCCTATTTGTCAGATTGTCTAAGCCTTACTCTTGGGATAAAATTTCTTTTGTACTGAATAACTATTAAATAATGGAGGTTTTGTGTCATTCCGAGGGGCATCAAGACTCTCTCTCAAGCAGCCTCTTTCCCCTGTAGCTTGCCAGAAGCAGGGATCTTGGCAACACAAAACACCAAGTCTGAGGGCATCTCACTGAGCCAGACCCTATTTCCAAGAAAAAAAAAAAACCCATGTTCTTGAGCCAGAACTAATTCCCTAATGGCTGGGATTTTCCTTTCTCTTGCTAGAGAAGGAACAATGACAATGGTTTTCTTGAATCCCTACAATGGGAAAAGCCACCCAGAAATTCCAGCCTGCCAGACATTTCCACACCAGGGATACTGTCCCTTGACTTGTGAGTATACTGAGGAATTTGCCCTGGCACCATCTGAAGGGTTAAAGAAAGATCCTGTTCCTTACAAGCAGCTATGCCTAGGGCTGACTCAAAACTGGGGAAAAGGCCAGTCATGCTACTGGCCTGCTATATTTACTGAACAGATT
Organism: Cervus canadensis; assembly: GCF_019320065.1. Lineage (NCBI taxonomy): Eukaryota > Metazoa > Chordata > Mammalia > Artiodactyla > Cervidae > Cervus > Cervus canadensis. The sequence goes on from NC_057392.1 coordinate 84,482,666, forward strand.
TCTTAAAGTGCAGCAACAGGACAGACAACCAAAAAACTGACCTGAGTTTGTTTGGCAGAACGATAGTTTCTGCCTTGCTGTTGCATTGCTGTAAAATAATAATAATAATAAATGTGATCTGAATATGGCAGGGAAGGAAGCTTAGAGGAACGGCTCTGAGCTTTAGCAAGCTTTTTAAAAAATATTTGAGCTAAAATATTCTTTCCTTCAGGGTCACCTGGCCTTTTGTTCCCCTTGGAAAAGACAGCTGCATTATACATTCCTACTGTCACTTCTGTGTGGGGAACACAAGAGCTGTAGTGATTTCCTGGACTCTATATCTCTAAATCTTTCCAGGGAATCCACCTAACCTCCATGCATCAGGTCCGACCCACACCTTGGAAGGGAGGGAGGAAAAAGCAGGAGTTATAAAACGTACTTGGGACAATAATTTTCCAGATCTGGATCAAGTTAGTTTTATCTGTATGACATGCCTGGCCTCTGAATGCTTTTGAGTTTGAGAACAAACATTGTTCTGGGTGATCTGCCTTTTACCTCCTTATACCCTACTGCCCTTTTCACAGTAAGCTTTTTAAAAAAATATCTATTTATTTTTCTTCTTTCTTTAAAAATTGAAGTGTAGTTGGTATACAATGTTGTGTTAGTTTCAGATATACAGCAAAGTGATTCAGTTTGGTATATATTCTTTTCCCTTACAGGTTATTACAAGGTACTGAATATAGTTCCCTGTGTGATACAGTAGGCCCTTGTTGGTTCCTGTTTATTTTATCTATTTTATGTTTCAGTTCAGTTCAGTTACTCAGTCATGTCTGACTTTTTGCAACCCCATGGACTGCAGCATGCCAGACTTCCCTGTCCATCACCAACTCCTGGAGCTTGCTCAAACTCAGGTTCATTGAGTCAGTGATGCCATCCAACCATCTCATCCTCTGCTGTCCCCTTTTCCTCCCACCTTCAATCTTTCCCAGCATCAGGGTCTTTTTAAATGAGTCAATTCTTCACATCAGGTGGCTAAAGTATTGGAGTTTCAGCTTCAACATCAGTCCTTCCAATGAATATTCAGGACTGATTTTCTTTAGGATGGACTGGTTGGATCTCCTTGCAGTCCAAGGGACTCTCAAGAGTCTTCTCCAACACCACAGTTCAAAAGCATCAGTTCTTCAGCGTTCAGCTTTCTTTAAAAACATAAACATTTTATGTTTAGGGGCTTTTTAGGTGGCTCAATGGTAAAGAATCTGCCTGCCAATACAGGAGACATGGATTTGATCCCTGGGTTGGAAGACACCCTGGAGAAAGAAATGACAACCCACAGGTACAGAGAAGCCTGGCAGACTACAGTCCTTGGGGTCACAAGGAGTCAGACACGACTTAGCCAGAGCACGCATTTTATATTTAGTGTGTATACAGCGAGCTTTTGCTTAGTATTTTAGCTCATTATTTTGTTGGCAGTTCTTCCTTTCCTCATGCCCAACCCTCCAAGCACAGTCTTGGTATATTATTTCTGTGTTGAACTAAAAAGGACAAATGAACCAATAAGCTGGGGGACTCTGTATTCTAGTTCTGTCCTAAATGATCACAGATACTAGAAAACTCACATCCCTGTCTTGGGCATCATCTATAAACTGCGGATTTGGAGAAGACAGAATTTCTAGTGGTTTATAAATCTGAGGACCAGAAATACATTTTTTTTTCAAAGCCTCCTTTTCCAGCATCTCCTTCTATTGGTCATTTTAAGACAGCAGAATCTCCCCTGTGCTAAGACAAGTTTTGGGGACCACTGGACTTGATGGGCTCTAGATTCTTTTCAATCCTAACATTTTTTTTTTTCTGTCTCTCTCCAAGTGCTGAATATTCCCCCTCACCCTTCACTAACTTGTGCTTAAATTGCCAAAATGCCTTTGCCTTCCAAGTGGTCCGTATGGCTTCATGTGCCCATGCTCAGTTGCCCCAGACTCTCCGCGGCCCCATGGACTGTAGCCCGCCGGGCTCCTCTGTCCATGGAGTTTTTCAGGAAGAATACTGGAGTGGGTTGCCATTTCCTCCTCCAGGGGAGCTTCCCTACCCAGGAATCGACCCGCATCTCCTGTGTCTTATGCATTCCAAGCAGATTCTTTACCACTGAGCCATCAGGGAAGCCCTCCCATGGTTTTAGGTAACTCCCTATTTCCCCAGGCTGTAGTCTTGATCTTCCACAGCCTAAATTAAGAGATGAGCAATTTGGTGATTTTTGTAGTATCCTTTTTTCATTTAAAAGAGTGAAAGGGAGACTCCTGGAAGTCAAGTTTGGGTCAAAGCATATTCCCAGGTTGGGTCAAAGGACAGTAACTAGGCAAATAAGTGAGGCAAAGCCCCGCATTCCACAGGTCCCAGGACCTAGCAGCCACACAAAAAGGTTTCTGGAAAGAAAAGATTCCTACCGGTTTCCAGGGGAGCAGACAGCCTAGGAGAGCTGCCTGGAGCTGCTTACCCGGCTCTACCCCCTCCCCCCATCCCCAGCAAGGCACCTAGGACTTAGCTTCCCACTGCTATGACCTAGAATGGCCAGCTCGCACCCACATTGCTGGCCTGAATATCTGAGAATCTGGGGTGCACAAACACTTAATCCCTGGAGGTGTTGTATTGATGCCTGTGTGACCAGGGCCAAAATGCAGTCTCCTAAATCCCCTGATCCTGTTAAAGGGCACACACTACAGATTAAGGAAAAGAAGTAAAATAAATAAACAAAAACAAACAGGAAGGGAGAGAGAAAGGGAGAAAGCCAGTTGGCTATGCATCTGTAGAAGAGGGAAAATCTGGGTGGCTTAGGGAAAACAAAGACAACCAAACAGGAAAAGAATGGAAGCATACACAGAGGCACTGTTAACGATACATATGGAAAAAAAAACATAAAAGATAGTCTATTCATATAGAAGGTAAGCATTGAGAAGGGGAGTAACTTGACATGATTATTCCCTTTCATGTTTACTCCAGGAGACTAGTAAGGCCTCTCATTTAAAATGGAAGCACTGGAAGTATGATTTGCCAGCAAGATCAGTGCTGAAACAATATATTAAAAATTGGAACAAAATTCTGACCATATTTACTTACACATTTCCTTAGGCAGTTATAAAAAACAATCAAGACAATTTCAGTTAATATACTTATCAATCTGAACCTACTACAAGAGAATGTAAAATAAATTTATAACATTGGTCAAGGGGTTGATATTAAGAACTAAAGGAAAATATCTTGGCCAGTCAGAAAGTCAACAGTGGCATAACTGCTTAAATATTTGGGACTGCATAATGATTTAAAATCTTAGGTCAGTCAATAGTTATATAACTTTAGAGAAATTTTCCTAAATTTCCTTACCTTGGTATTCTCATAAATAAAATAGAATAATACTATGTTGTCTCTGTTGTGAGAAAATGAATGATGTAAAATGCCACCGTAATTCTCATGAAAGTGTAACCTTGTGCAGTGAGTTAAACACTCTCATCTTTTAAGAACCAATGGAATATTGTTTTTAGAAACAAAATAAACTTCCGAAAGTTAGCCAAACCACAAAGAAAAAACAGTTGAAAGAAAAAAAAATGGCTGACCCAGCTTTCAGCTGGTATGTCCTCTTTTTAATAAAGAGACAAGGCAATCATACTTTATATCTTTTACTGAGAATTCATTTGGAATGACTTCCTTTTATATTCTAATTAAGTTTCAGAACCCAGTGAGTTTAAAGAAACTACATTTCCTTTACAGGGTGTGTTGCTTATAGAAACCATTCCTGTTACCTGTCACCGGAATATTTGGCCTATTTAAATGCCGCAGGTGTGTGAGAACAGATGGTATTGGGAATTGGGACATATTCAGGTGGAGAAAAGACTGCCAAAATCCGGCTGGAGATGAATGCTTTAAGAGCAATGCTGTTTTCTCCTTTCTCTTAGTCAAGTGTGCATGGGGAGCAGGTACTCTGTTGGAGCCAAGCCCTGGAGACTTAATTTGATTTTTCTTTCTTCCTTTTCTATTCCTGAGTGTGAGAAGAGCCAGATACTTAGAAATGTAGGCTAGCTCAGAAAACCACCTTGGAATCTATGAAGCAAACCTCCCCAAGAATGGTGGATATGGAGTGAGTTGTCCCTTTATGCATAGAAAGAAAAGCAGAGGAGTGTTTCCTCCTGGATAGGGTGGGGACAGGGTTCGTGTGTTTGGGACATGATGGTGGCTTGGTCAAGGGGAGGCAGGTTGATGCTGGCGCCCATCCTGAGCCATCATTCCCAGCCTCCTGGCCTTCAGGTGTCTGTGTACATGAGCCCAATGTGCAGGTCCCTGAGAATGTCCATAGCTGGGTAGTCTGCCTAATAAGTGCAAGAAGCCCTGCCACAGACCAAGGGATGCTAGAGCCACGTCCACCCCAGGAAGTCCTGTAAACTGACCAGCTCCATCTTGGCCAGCCTCCACCTCTGCCCCCAGACCTCTCCTTCAGGGTTTGCTCAGCCAGGGAGATCAGCAGCCACTGGTTCCCGGGTCACCCTGTGCCCTGCAAATGGCACATTGATCCCAAAGTTTTCTCTTACCTAGGCCAGAACGTCCCTCACTACACACAGGTGAGTCAGCAGAGACTAGCAAAGAGCTTAACCTTCTGACCTTGGCCAGTACAATGAGAGTCCTTCGGCTTGGCCTTGCAGGGGGCAGGCCAGCCCCTGCCCACCATGAGGACACCAGGACAGCTGGTTGCTGCCTGGTGCTGGGGTCTCTGTCCAGCTTCTGAACATCCAGGCCAGCCTCTATCTGCAACCCTTCTGCCAGCAGCTCACCCGAGACCGTCCAGCAACTCACCAAGATCCCTACACATCCACACTTCCTGCTCAAGACCACCTAAACCAAACCAAATCAGGAATGGGGAAGGCCAGGTAAGGGTGTTCCTATTGCTCCGGAACTGGCATTTAGAGTCCCAGCTGAGAAAAGAGGTGCTAAATGCCTCACATTCAAAAGGGAATTAGTAGAAACCAGAAGCCATACTTGCCCCACCAACACCAACCCCTACCCCTTACCTCCCTGGGCTTTCTAAGGGGCAACAGATTAGGCTTTCTTTCATAATCAACTAATCAACACCCATCAGATCACCTTCCTGCTTCTTTTACATGGTAAAGAACCGGGGTGGGGGGGGTTGGGGGGGTTGGGGGTGGGGTTGAGGGGAGGAGGGTTGGGGGTTGGAGGTGAGTTCACAGTAGGAAGTGATTTCCTTCTGTGCCCCACTGTCCACCCCTGCTCAGGCAAGAGAAATGGGGAGGGGTATGCTGAAAGAAGGGAGAGAGCATCTCCTTCCCCAGGTGGCCATCTGCTTGGGCTGGGGACTTGCAGATCTCTCCCTTTGCCTGCCTGAACTGGAGGTGGTGGCAGGGAGTCTGTACCCAGAGAAGTCGCTGGTCTCAAGCTGCCTCACCAGGATCCATTCCAGAGGGCTGCCGTCTAGTAAAGGAACCCAGCAGCTCACAACCCAGTTGTGTGGTCGGACACTGGGCTGAGCTGAGAGGTGGCAGAGGCAGCCTTACCCAGCTGGATCTCTCAAATCAGGGACCCATGTGATCCCTTCTTCTCTACCCCTTCTTGTCCCAACAGGCTGGAGGACCTTAAAACTGACAGAAGTTCAGTTCAGTTCAGTCGCTCAGTTGTGTCTGACTCTTTGAGACCCCGTGGACTACAGCACGCCAGGCTTCCCGGTCCATCACCAACTCATGGAGCTTGCTCAAACTCATGTCCATTGAGTTGGTGATGCCATCCAATCATCTCATCCTCTGTTGTCCCCTTCTCCTCCAGAAGTAGGCTGGCATAGAACTAGATTATGAGAAGGTGGTTGTCTCTTTTTTAATGGACTGAAAGTGACCAGAGAGTAATGCAGTCTACCCAAGATGTGCTAAGGGAAAAGCTTTTTGTTTTTATTTGTAAGTTTGTTTTGTTTGTTTCAGTTCAGTTCAGTTCAGTCGCTCAGTCGTGTCCGACTCTTTGCGACCCCATGAACCACAACATGCCAGGCCTCCCTGTCCATCACCAACTCCCGGAGTCCACCCAAACCCATGTCCATTGAGTCAGTGATGCCATCCAACCATCTCATCCTCTGTCAGCCCCTTTTCCTCCTGCCTTCAATCTTTCCCAGCATCAGGGTCTTTTCCAATGAGTCAACTCTTTGCATCAGGTGACCAAAGTATTGGAGTTTTGGCTTCAACATCAGTCCTTCCAGTGAACAGCCAGGACTGATCTCCTTCAGGATGGACTGGTTGGATCTCCTTGCAGTCCAGGGGACTCTCAAGAGTCTTCTCCAACACCACAGTTCAAAAGCATCAATTCTTTGGCTCAGCTTTCTTTATAGTCCAACTCTCACATCCATACATGACCACTGGAAAAACCATAGCTTTGACTAGATGGACCTTTGTTGACAAAGTAATGTCTCTGCTTTTTAATATGCTGTCTAGGTTGGTTTCAGAGTAAATCAAATTTAAAGGTAGTGATTGGAAAAATTAAAACCACTTCATGTTTAGACCCCACTGGGTTGGGACTGCTCAGTGAGCAATTATGCAGTCATAAGCACTGAGGGGCCCATGAAAGTATGGCCTAGATAAACTTCTAGATATGTTCCCACTCTGAGATGCCAATAGTAGGGTATCCCTTTGAAAGTGGGCCACACCCATCACTGGGATTCAGTTGTGTGGGGGCACCTCTGGAGGACAGTGGGATTAGTCAGTCTTTGGCTCCTGTCTGAGTCCTGAGAGGAAGGTGGGAGGAGATTCTGAAAGTAAAACTCAAAGGAACGACTTCCATTAAATTTGGGATGACACTGGTTTTAAAGTTTTTCCCTAAAGTTATATTGATCTTAGTGCAAACTTTCTGCTCAAGATGAAAAGTGTTTTGATTGACAACCACTGCATCTAAAGCTGCACTGTCTAGTACAAAAGTCACTCATCATATAATGTTTAAATATAATTTAACATTAGATTTAGCTAATATAACTCATCAGACTGTTTAAATATAATTAAAAATTCTACTCATATCACACTAGTCATATCTCAAGTGATCAGTGATCACATGTGCCTAGTGTATACTGTATTGGATGGTGAAGATATAGAACATTTTTGTCTTGACAAAAATTCTATTAGGCTGCTCTGCTTTAAATAAAGTTATTTATTCAACGATGGAAGAGAAAATGGCCAAGCCAGACCTCTGAGATATCATATGATATAAACAAAATTACACATTCCGAACTTCATGGACAAGTCAACGGTTAAAGTGACACAGAGAGAGGACAAGAAGTGGTCTCATTATTGCAAGGGTCATGGTGAGCCCTGAGTTCACACAAGTCCAGGAGGCCTAAGTTCTCCTGTGGAAACTCAAGGGCTACCATGGACGAGGCCTCAGGGCCAATCACTAAAGAGGCACTGACCTGGGGAGGTGATGCCCAGCAGAGGTGGTACTTGAGGAAGGCGAGGACACGTGGTGGGAGGGACTCCACTATGCTAATCACTTCCCTTCTGGCAACTCTCAGAAGCTAAGTGAGACTTTGAGGGATAGAGCCTGGGACACCTGTGTTAGAGCATCCTGTGTGTCTCATCAGGGCAGGACGTGAGAAGTAGAAGATGAGGTCTGATAGTTGCCTAATGTTGTGTTACTCCACGTTACTCTAAAATTTATCAACTACACACAACAATAATTATTTCTCGTCTCTCGCAGTTTCCCACAGTGGGTCAGGAATTTGGGATCAAGCTGGTCGGGTAGTTCTAGCTCAGGATCCCTTGATTGCAGTCAAGATGTCAGCTGGGCTGTAATCATCTGAAGGCTTAAGTGGGGCTGGAAGGTCCACTTCCAAGGTGGCACATGCACATGTCTGGCTAATTGGTGCCAGTTCTTTATAGGACGCCTGAGTGCTCTTCATGTGGACCTCTTCACATGAGCTTCCTGAGTGGTCCCCCAACACTGTGACTGGCTTCCCCCAGAATGAGAGCCTCAAATAGCCAAGGCAGAAGCTGCAAGGCAGTTTTTGGACCTAGACTTGGAAATCATATACCATTTCTTCTGCTGCTCTGTAGTCACACAGACCAGCCCTAATTCAGTGTAGGGAGGGACTACACAAGGATAAGATTTTTAGGAAATAAAGTTCACTGAGGGTCATCTTGGAGGCTGGCTACCATGAAGTCTTACAGAACCAAGAACTGCACATTATCAGGATGTATAATCAAAATCCCTCAGTTGCAAGTAAAAAAATCTAACTCAAATTGTTCCAAGGGGAGGAAAATGCTAAAAGAGAATGTGTCTACTAGCACACCTAACTGTAAAGTCTTGCTATGGCTGGATAAAGGCACTAAATGATGTCTACAAGTTCTGCCTTATTCTCAGATCAGCTTTTCTCTTGTGGTGGTAAGATGACCACCTTGCTCCAGGCTTCCATCTCCAGTTTAAAAGAGAGAAACGTCCTCTTTCCTGTTAGCACAGACAAAAATCCTAGCAGGCCTTCTATTGGCTAAAATATTTATCTTGGAACCAATCACGGGATCCCTTTCCTATATGGTGCTCTGGTTGGCCAGACCCAAGTTACATACCCATCCCTGGACTGGAGTGCTGTTATTAAAGGAAAGTAACAGTGCTGAGCTGGCAAAATCCATCACAGTTCACTACATCTGTATGTGTCTGGCTTTATAACAGACAATTACATCACATTACACTCATCCCCTTATGATGAAGACTGGCAATGCCAAGCTGCCAACCCAGAAATACATCATTGTTTTTTATTACCCCCTCTTACAGAGCCAGAGGTAGACATTCTTCTGTGAGATTTGTTTTCCACAGTCAAGAGTAGAGACTTCTCCTGGGTTAACAAGCATTAGTCAGTCAGTCAGTTCAGTTGCTCAGTCATGTCCAACTCTTTGTGTCCCTGTGGACTGCAGCATGCCAGGCTTCCCTGTCCATCACCAACTCCTGGAGCTTGCTCAAACTTATGTCCATCGAGTCGGTGATGCCATCCAACAATCTCATCCTCTGTCGTCCCCTTCTCCTGCCTTCAATCTTGCCCAGCATCAGGGTCTTTTCAAATGAGTCAGTTCTTCATATCAGGTGGCCAAAGTACTAGAGTTTCAGCTTCAGCATCAGTCCTTCCAATTAATGTTCAGGACTGATTTTCTTAAGGATTGACTCATTTGATCTCCTTGCAGTCCAAGGGACTCTCAAGAGTCTTCAACACCACAGTTCAAAAGCATCAATTCTTCGGTGCTCAGCTTTCTTTATAGTTCAACTCTCACATCCATACATGACCACTGGAAAAACCTTAGCTTTGACTGTATCTCTAAATCTAGGTGGTCTTTGGAGGAGCCATGGCTTGGTTTCTGTTGATCACAATACATCACTTTTGTGTGCTCTGGTGCTCTGGTGTATCTCTTTGCCAGGAGGTGGAAAGAGAGAAACTTCCCAGCAAGACCTTAAAAATGTATGATTAAGACTACTTTATTCCAAAAAAATATATGCTTGTATATGTAGGGAATAATAAATACAGTAACAGCTCACTCATCTAGACCCTGGAGAACTGATTTGTAATATATTCAACCCTTCCAATCACAGACTATATTCCTGTGTGGGAGAAAGCTTTTATAGACCAGATAAAGCACTCACACAACTGTACGTTTAACCACTCATTTGGATATTTATTGATTCTAATTGAGCATGTAAACATGTAATTCTGGACGTGTTTGATTTTTCTAGTTTTGCAGCCCACAACAGACTTAACAGGTGTGACAGAGTGCTGTAGAGCGTCTCAGGGTGTCAGTCCAGGAGATATCTGATGGCTGTGGTTGCTAGGACTGTGGTGGTATCCTCATTCTTGCTGCTATTTATTTAACTCTGGTAATGGTAAGGTGCTGTACAAGGCACTTTTATAGTTCATGTCTCCTTCAGTCATGACAATATCCCTGTTAAGTCAGGGCTATTGTTTTCTCTACTTTATAGGTGGAAAAATTGAAGTTTAAGGGTGATGTCAAGTTATTATGAACGGGTAGAAGATTCACTTACAAGATCTATGGTATTTTCTGACCAGGCTTGAAAAAATGACCCTGCGATGCCCTCTGAGTCTGAGATTCTCTCTTCTTGGAATGTGGGCTTCTAAGTTCATAGAACTTTACAAGTGGATCTGAGGAGGTTGTTTAATGGAACTGCCAATGTCCCTGTTGGATGCCTTTAGAGTCCCCCCATCCGGGCCCATGAGGGGAAGCTGGGACAGTGGCTGACCATGCAGTCTCCCCTCAGAGTGATTATTTGAAATGGATCCATATCTCTGTGGTTTGTCTGATTCCTACAGGTACATTTTTCTGGTCAACCCGGCATCCTGGCTGGATGAACACGAGATCCACTGCTACTTCGGGTGTGTGTAGCCTCAGCCACCTGCATCCCCCATGTCTCAAGATAAAATGGAGGCATTCAAAGAATTCTTTCTTTAAAGAAGGTCATCTTTGGAGGTGAGGTTGGATGCAGGAATTACTGAGGCTCCTGCTCTCATTCGCTCCCTTGCCCTTGGTTCAGCTGGTTGAGCAAAGAAGCCATCAGCTTGAATGTTTTCTTAGCCTTGGCCAGTAAGCACATGGGGGGAAATCCAATGTTGGTTTTCTTCTCTCACAGTAGCAAATTATGAGGCCCTCTGGATCCCTCACAGTGGGGATGGATGTGTTAGTGGGAGGGAGAAATGTTTGTCAAGACTCTCAGGAGTCACTGAGATGATGTGGTTTTCATCGATAGGGTATGTGGATATGTGTGAGTATGTGTGTGTATCTGTGTGTGTGTGTGTGTGTGTGTCTGTGTCTGTGTATGTGTGTGTTAGTTCTTGAAGATCTTCGCAACCCAGTGCCATCCCTGAGACCTGAAATGAAGCTGGAGTCATCCATGCCTCTGAACACCAGTATCTCCAAAGAGTCAGGAATGTCATGATTTCCTGCTACTCAGACCTGTGATGTGAAATGCTTCAGCTTCTGACCCTTGGCAGTTCTAATGCGCCCATTGTTCTTTTTGGCCTGGAACTGACCCTTACATCCATTCAGCAAACACTCGCTGCGCTGGGCAGGGAAGAGGCATCGATGAAGAAAATCCAGATATCAAAGTTTGGCCTTTAAAAAATAGAATTAATTACTGGATTCAAATTCTCCACAAAAACTGAGGGCACAATGTTCCCTTTCAAAGATGGGTCTTTTATTTTTAGACTTTACAATGTGTAAAGATCAAACATTCACCCATAAGGGTGTGGTGCTGACTGCTGCTTGGGGGAAACACAAAGGAGAGGACACAGGATTTCCCCATTTTCCTTTTTTGTAACCTTTTATCACCTCTTAGTGACTCCCCTGCCCCAGATGTCCTTGCTTTTAGGACATTCTCTCCCAACGGGGGGAAAAAAATGAAGCTGCATAATAAATTAACTCAAAGGGAAAAAAATTAGCAATGTGTTGAAACGTTTTATGGTACCCAAAAGCAATACATTTTTAAAAGACAACCTCTAAAGAGGAGACAGTGCTTCCCAGGTGGCTCAGTGGTAAAGAATCGGCCTGCAATGCAGGAGACCTGGGTTCAATCCTTAGGTCAGAAAGATCTCCTGGAGAAGGGAATGGCAACCCACTCTAGTATTCTTGCCTGAAGAATTCCATGAACAGAGGAGCCTGGCAGGCTACAGTCCATGACGTTGCAAGAATCAGACACAACTTAGAGGCTAAACAACAGCAACAGCAAAGAGGAGACACTTTGGAGAAGCAAGTTTCCCAGTTTTTTGTTTGTTTTTGGCAAGGGGGAACCCAAGAGCCTCAAATCAAGGAGAATGGGAGAATTTCCTAAATTCTCTTTCCAGGAGAATCACTTCATTGACTACGTTAAAGCCTTTGACTGGGTGAATTACAACAAAGCTGTGGAAAATTCTTAAAGAGATGGGAACACCAGACTACATTACCTGCCTTCTGAGAAAACTGTATGCAGGTCAAGAAGCAACAGTTAGAACTGAACATGAAACAATGAACTGATTCAAAATTGGGAAGGGAGAAGTCAAGGCTGTTTATTATCACTCTGCTTATTTAACTTACATGCAAAGTACATCGTGCAATATGCCAGCCTGGATAAGTTACAAGCTGGAATCAAGGATGCTGGGAGAAATATCAACAGCCTCAAATATGCAGATGATACCACTTGAATGGCAGAAAGTGAAGAGGAACTAAAGAGCCTCTCCATGAGAGTAAAAGAGGAGAGTGAAAAAGCTGGCTTACAATTCAGCATTCAAAAAACTAAGATCATGGCATTTAGTCACATCACTTCATGGCAAATAGATGGGGAGAAAAGGAAGCAGTGACGGATTTTATTTTCTTGGGCTCCCAAATCACTGCGGATGGTGACTTCATCCATGGAAGGAAAAGACACTTGCTCCTTGGAAGAAAAGCTGTGACAAATCGAGACAGCGTATTAAAAAGCAGAGACATCACTTTGCCGACAGAAGTCCATCTAGTCCAGTAGTCATGCACCAATATGAGAGTTGAACCTTAAAGAAGGCTGAGTGCTGAATAATTCATGCTTTCGAATTGTGGTGTTGGAGAAGACTCTTGAGGCTCCCTTGGACTGAAAGGAGATCAAACCAGGAAATCAGTCCTGAATATTCTTTGGAAGGACTGATGCTGAAGCTGAAACTCTAATACTTTGGCCATCTGATGCAAAGAACTGACTCACTGGAAAAGACCCTGATGCTGGGAAAGATTGAAGGCAGGAGGAGAAGGGGACGACAGAGGATGAGATGGCTGGGTGGCATTACCGACTCAATGGACATGAGTCTGAGCAAGCTCCAAGAGGAGATAGTGAAGGACAGGAAGCCTGGCATGCTTCAGTCCATGGGGTCACAAATAGTCAGATATGATTTAGTGACTGAACAAGAAGGAGAATTGCCTGAAGGTAAACCTACATAGCTTCCCCCTGCATTACTCCTGACCTTGGGAATCACCAGTGCAGGGAGTCATGCCCTCTGCACCCAGACAAAGCTGAAGGCACGTGGAGTTGTGGAAAATTCTGCTTCTTCAGGAAAGATAGATCTGTGGTTCATTGTTGACTCTGTTACTTGACAAGTGATTTGAGGTAATCATTTAGCCTCTCTGAGTCTCACCTATAAATTGGATTAGTTATCCTGTTTTTTTCAGGGTTGTAAGGCTTGGAAATCACATATGCAAAGCCTTGGCACATAGAAGATCCTTAGATCCAAGAGTGAGTGTTCGTTAATGACCATACTTAACAGTTCCTGAGTAAGATTTTGTATGTCAGTTGTCTTTGCTATCATTTCAAATGGGTGTTCAGAGTCTATTTAAAAAATTTCACTTCTTTCAAACACATGTAAAAGGATAGAAAATAGTATAATAACTCTCCCTGTGAGTATTACCTGGCTTCTGTAAGGATCAGCATATTGCCTTGTCTTTCTGTAAATCTGTTCAGTTTTTTCAATGATAACAAATGTTACAATTCCTGTGGTAACCTATGCTTTGTATTTTTAAAACATTCTGACAGCTGATGCTACCTTCTAGGGAAGACCAAAAAAAGCAAGATAGAAAAACCTAGGGTTAAGTCAGCCCCCTAATGACAGATAAGCACAGTGATTCTCTTTTTTGACTCTACACAATTCATCTCAACTGGCCCCTGAGTCTATGAGATATGTCCACAGACAAGCTGACTGCCTGCACCATAGTCAACACTGTCGGTAGCATTAACTCCACCTGAGACAGATGTGTTTCCAAAAAGCACAGAGGGATTTGCTGGCCTGAGCATAGCAAGAGTGTGAAGACTGGGAAAAAAAAAAAAAACATGAAGTGGGATCATGTCCACCCATCCCTGTGGTTAGACTGCGTGTTTTGTGCAGAAAACTAGTCGGGGTAGCTCCTCCTCGGGGTAAGGAAAGAAAGAGCTATGTGCCCGAAACCCTGGGCCTGGCGTGCTGGGAGGAAGGTCTGCTCTTCCAGGGTGTGAAGCTGCTTGCAACAGAGCCAGGGGTGAGCATGCATTGTTCAGCAAAGTGCTCGAGGTTTGGCACTTGCGAGTAGTTTCTAAGGCTCAGCAATCTTGAATCGACAATCTGATGCACTAATACCCTCCCATGAGAACTCATAGCTCCTAATGTTTATTTATTCAAGAGTTAACCATTGAATGGAACACAGACCGGCCTATAAAGACTCTACCCCAAACAAACAAAATACAAATAGAAAAACAAACAGCGCTGTTCAGAGCTCAGCTCTGTTGACGGTTCAGAGTAGAAATCAGAATTTGTCATCATCTAGTTCTTTCAGTGAGTCCACGGCAGAAGACAGCTCCCGGGGTGTCAGCCGTGGTCTGAAGTTACCAGAATCTGGAACCCATGAGGAGAGGGTGCAGGGATTCAAGGTAAAGGCAGCCGTGCGTTTGGTTTGGTTGTTTAGTTCTGGCCCTGCTCACCTCAGGAACACGTGAGGTCAGACGCCTGGCCCTGAGAAGGCCGCAAAGCACCTGATCCTACTGCACATCTGCCTGGTCTTCTGGAAGGAAGGGCTTTCCCATGGCGGAAGCTGGCTTACTGTGACGCCTACCAGAGCTCACATTTCCGAGCGGTCACTAGCCTGCTCACCGACTCCCTCCCATAAACAATGCCGTCTGACTACAGAGTGGTGAGACCTATCTCGGGAGCCAGACTTGGAAGTATGTCTCGTTACTGTTTGGTTGCCCTGGGTAGGTGACGCACTTGGAACACCTCAGAGGACAGAGAGGTCAAAAAGGTGTCACTTTTTACCTAAAGCACTAAAACCTGTTAATCATGGTTGAGAACAGGGAGAGGAAAGAAGGGTGACAGGAAGGAGAGGAGGAGGGAAGGACAGGAAGTTTCTTTTACATTGTGGGAGAGTCTTGGAGAGACAGCCCCTTAGTGATGCCACATCTTGCCCTGACCGTCTTCAAGCTTGTTATGTCCTTTGTTTTTTTTAATTGAGGTATACTTAGTGTATAATATTACATAAGTTACAGGTGTAGAACATATTGATTCACAATTTTTAAAGGCATACTCCATTTATTGTTGTCATAAAGTATTGGCTATATTTCCTGTGCAGTACAATATATCCTTGTAGTTTATTTTTTTATGCTGCTTCAAATTATGTTTTATTCAAAGTTAGGACACCAGTCCAAAACAATGCAGAAATAAAATGGACCGTTTTCTTTTTATGAGAGGGGATAATAGTTTATAGTTATTATAAAATACTGGCTGTATTCCCTGTGTTGTACAATATATCCCCGTAGCTTATTTATTTTATACACAATAGTTTGTATATCTTAATCCCCTATCCCTATCTTGTCCCGCCTTCCTTCCTTCTCACCACTGATAACCACCAGTTTCTTCTCTATATCTGAGTCGTTTTTTTTGTTATATTCACTAGTTTGTTTTATTTTTTATGTTCCACATATAGTAATATCTTACAGTATTTGTCCTTCTCTGATTTCACTTAGCATAATATCCTCCAAGTCCATCCATGTTGTTTTAAGTGGCAAAATTTCATTCTTTTTATGGTTGAATAGTATTCTGTTGTATATGTAGGTCACATCTTTATCCATTTACCTGTTGATAGACACTTAGGTTGCTTCCATATCTTGGCAAATGTAAGTAATGCTGCTGTGAACATTGAGATTCATGTATCTTTTCTAATTAGGGTTTTTGTTGTCTTTGGATATACACTCACGAATAGAATGCTTGGGTGATAATGGTAGTTCTATTTTTAGCTTTTTTTTTTTTTTGAGAAACCTCCATACTGTTTCCCAAGGTGACTGTACCAGTTTCCTTTCCCATCAGTAGTGCACAAGGGTTCCCTTTTCTCTACATCCTCACGAACATTTGTTATTTGTATTGTTTTGTTGATGGCCACTCTGATAGGAGTATGGTGATAGCACATTGTGATTTTTATGTCTTAATTTCATGTGAAGTTTACCTTTGCATTTTTCATTACTATTACAGCAACATGGCTTTCTCTCACACTTTCTGTTTTAAAGTTGCTCTATTCATCTTATCACAATATTTGTTATTTCCCCAAGTGAAGAAAAACACTGGACAAAGTGGGAGATAGAAATTTAACCATTAACTGCCACCCATCCCCCATCTCCGTCAGCAATCACAGGACCAAACACAATGCGTCTTCCACGCCCTACTTAACGTAGCAGACATCACCAGACATCACCATATCACAGAATTTGTTGGGGGTAATTCAGGTAATTGCAACTTCCACCCGAAGTATCTGGACAAATGCCCATAGCCACTGGCTACCCATGGCTTCTTGGAAAATAAATGCCTGCCAGGGGTAACATTTTGTTTTTTCTGTGTGGAAGAAACTCAGCAGTTCCGGGAACTATTTGCCCACATTTAGTAGGTCACTCCTCCCTGGAAGGGATTTGAATAAGGAGCCAGAGGAAAGGGCTCTTTCTTTCACAAAGCCTGCCCGAATGTCTCTCTCCTGGGCCACCTGGCCCTCCTCAGCCCTGCGCTTTTGTTCAGCTGGTGTTGACATCAGGTTAATTACACGGTCCTATGTTTACACATGGATCTTCTAAAAGGCAGGCAGCAAGTGAGCTGCGTGGAGGCAAGTTGTAAATCTCATTTACTTGTCCTTCCATCTTTCCAGTCTCCAACTGGTAGGAAAAATTCACACACCTCCCTAGGATGCAGGTAAACAGCATCATCCCTTCTGTGCCAGTGAAGAAATGGGGACATGGTGGAACTTTCTGATTCAGGGTCCCTGTATGGTCAGGCCATTCAAGATGGCTATCCTCTTGTCCTCTGTATCCCCAGCTCGACCAGGCCCTGCTTCTCTCACATGACTACCCGATTCTCTTAATTATAGGGCATAAGTAGTCCCTGGTAACAGCCCACCTGACATTAATTCCCCCAGAAGATCTTGCCAATGTAGCGAAGATGGCGGCTACATCCTGCTCACTGTCGTCTGCCACACTGGGCGAGGTGTCTCTCCAGGACTCTGAGTAAGGCTCCCCCTGTCTGATAGACCACTGGCGTCTCTGTCTCTGCTCTGGGCTCTTTCTTCAGTGTCTGGACTGGATGACCACAAGGCTTGCAGCCGGGCAGGGTGCAGCCGAGCGGCTGCACACAGCACAGTCAGCCACAGGCCGAGCAGCACCCGTGGGGCGCGGCTCCCGGGCCTCTGCTCCCAGCCTGGGCCGCTCCGCCTCTGAACAGCATGTTCTCCCAGCGTGGCTCAAGATTTGACAAAGGGAAGAAACATGAGGCAAGGCACATTTTAAAAATGCAGCACCGATGGAGTGCTCAGAACCTCAGCTTGTCAAAGCCTCTCGCTCTGTGTTGGAATTATTGAGTGCCAGGCTTTTGGTGGAATATGTAAACCGGAAGCTTTACAAAGGCAGGGAAGGTTGATGTGTTCTTGGCTGTTGTATGGCCAGCGCCTAGACCTGCTCCTGACTCACGGTAGGGGCTCAGTAAGTACTAGATGAAGGATGAATCTGGGCTGTGTTCTCTTAGCCTCCATGCTGACAGCTGGGCCTTGGCTGGCGTGTGCCTCTGTGAGTCCTGCGCCTCCTGCAGTGGTGTATTAGGAGGATGGTCTTCGGGTGGGGCCCTCACGTTTTTGTCTCTTTCTGGCACAGTAAGAACATGACCATTCACAAACCAGAAAGAGTCTTCACCAGAGTCGGGTCAAACTGGCACTCTGATCTTGACTTCCAGCCCCCAGAACGGTGAGAAAATAAGTTCGTTTTTTAAGTCAGGGGTCCCCAACCTCCAGAATCTAATGCCTGATGATTATAGAAATAAAGTGCACAATGAATGTAATGCTCTTGAATCATCCCCCATTGCCAGACCATGGAAAAATTGTCTTCCGTGAAACAGGTCCCTGGTGCCCAAAACGTGGCGGACCGTTGGTTTAGGCCACTGAGTATCCTGTATTAGTGGCCCCAGCTGACCAAGGTGATAACCCCACATGGGCTTTTCTCATACAAACTTGATGCAGGGTTAGACTATAGTCACAGCTGCCCTGGAAACCCACCCACAGGTCCTTGACAGAACAGTTCTGTAGAGGATTTAAAACTACAGAGAAAGCCTCATCCTTAATCTTGTGCCCTCACCTCGGCACAACTGAGTGGAGACACGGGTTCTTATTTGGTGCTCATTCAAAGGGGAGGACTTGAGCTGGGCTTGGCGAGATGAGCCTTTCTAAGGGGCAGCTTTCTTAATTAGAGGGCATTTGGTTTCAGAAAGATTCAGTGGATCATATGAGCGGGAATCATAACCTCACTCCTCATTCCACATGCCAGGAAGTGTGTTTCTCCCTCCACCTTTTCCCCCTAGGCAATTTAAGTCACTTGTGGGAAAATTCTTACTTCCTGGACAGAAAATCTAAGGCAGGCAGACAACCTGCCTTAGATGTTTGACAACCAGTACGGAAATGTATTGGAGAATCTTAACTGGGACACGATTTTAGCAATACCTTTTTCCAAAAGTGTGTATATTTCTTAAACATAAATATACCCTTCATTTTGCTTTGAAGGGTATTTTACAAAAGGTCTGAAAAATATATGGTATGAAAAGGAGTTACCTAGAATCCTTCAGGCCAACTTGGGTCCCTACATCTTTTTTAAAAAATTAATTTAATTTTGACTGTATTGGGTCTTTGTTGCTGTGAGGGCTTTCTCTAGTTGCAGTGGGCAGGGGCTACTCTTAGCTGCAGTACACAGGCGGCTTCTCTTATTGCAGAGCGTGGGCTCTAGAGCATGTGGAATTTAATAGTTGTGGTGCATGGGCTTAGTTGCTCCATGGCATGTAGGATCTTCACAGATCTGGGATTAAACCCATGTCCCCTGCATTGGCCGGTGAATTCTTTACCACTGAGTCACCAGGGAAACCCCTGTGAAAGGCTGCCAGGAATGAATTCCCTGGAGGTGGTATGTCTGGTGGGGAGGAAATAGAGAGCTGACAACTCAGGCTGTCTTTGGACAGATGGCCCTGCAATGGCTGCTTTCTCCAGGGTCTTCAGATATGGAGAACTAGGCCTGGGGGGTGACTTCAGAACTACTGTTTGGGGGGTGCGTGGGGGACTTGCAGCTGGAGGTGGGGGTCAGCTGGGAGACTTATTCTAGAAGCTGTGCTTTCATAACACTTTAAGCTTGAGAAAACACTCACTGTCTG